>NW_028248696.1:0-267759 GCF_964263255.1 Lissotriton vulgaris
GAGGAAAAGAATCCCATCAGCCCACCCATATGGCGGAACCTCATCATCTGGGATTAAGTAAGGTCATGGTCCAGATAAGGAGACACACCTGATAATCTTGTGTGTGTTTATCTCCAATTCTCCAAGACCGCCCGAGATGGATCCGACCCAAAGTACTATGCGTGGGGGTAATGGTGTGGGAAAACAAATTTGCAGTGAAGAAAAGTATGAACAAAAAGCAAAAAACAAGTGCTAGTTAAAATTGGCTACCATGATATGGGAAATCTTTATTAAAGGTAAATCATGGTATCAAGATTAACAGAGAAAGTGTATAACAGTCTGAAATAATGACTGTCCTATATAGTTGGTATCATGGTCAACATGTTTCTGCCATGCAGGGGCATCTCCCCTGCCAGGCTTTCATCAGGACCAATTAGGATACACTACTGCAATAACAGGCTCCAACTGTCATTTTCAGCAGCACGCAGTTATTCAGCGAGATCACGCCACACCGGCGCTTTCATAGTGGTGTGCATTAACATGTAGCATATCAGGTCCACTGGCTGCCTATTAATTCCCTTTTTGATAACCCTCAATGTACCACTAACTGCCGAGTACAGCCTCGCCCGCCTTTGCCCCCATAGTATATTTTAGGATGTTGCTCCCTACCTAGGAGTACACGATCGTTCAGTGATGTGGCGTGAAGGGCTGCAGTCAGTCTCTACCTTTCATGGGCGCCGCGCTCTACAGTGTCTGGTAGGGGGTCACTCGCCGGCTCGTGCCCGCCATTTTGCGGAGCAGTTTCGCGCCCCTCACCGTTCAGGATGTACGGTTCGCCTGGGGGTCTCCACTTACGGTATTCTTCAGCGGGTGCCAGCAGGTATGTTACTTCTGTTACTTGAGCCCCCTCCAGTCCCGCAGTATTCCGGCATGTCGCACATTTCATATTATCCGTTCCGGTCGCGACATTCACAGGTCACTGCCATCTTAGGGTTGCCAGGCTTTTTCACCGCTCCTGTCCCGTACTGCTGATTTCCTCAACTTCTGAGCCTTATTGAGTGTTCATTTTCGCAGCAGTATGTGCCTACCACATTCCGACGTCCGGTGCTTTGTTCTTTCCCTGACTTTTCAAAGTTTCCCTTTCATCAGAGAGCGTAGAGTACATCTTTCAAGAGGATTCGAGGGGCATGTTACCACAGTAAGCTTGAAAGGAGGATTCTCCGGGCTCCACGGGGCGGCGAGAACCACAGCTTGATGCCCGAGCACAGAGGGGATTCGAATGGAACGCAAACTTTCCCTCTCTGCCGAGAGGGCACAACGAACTGCCGAGAAACGCAACAAGCGCTCGCCATGACACAGCCTTTTGTCTTTTAGCCCTTTCCCTTTCAGACTGACTTCCTGCTGACGTAAAAGGTTCCTTATCTTCTTTATGGGGCCATCTGTTTCACCCCATAAAGAAGGTAAGAAACCTTTTACACCACCAGAAAGTCAAGGAACCCAGTCTGAAAAGGACGGGGCTAAAAGATAAAGAAGAATGTCACTAGGACCCCTTCTCCAATGGCTGGCCACCGTTTAGCATGAACGGTGACGCCAGCTAATGGAAAAGAGAGGCGGGGCTTAATCTCGCTAGTAAAAAATACTCAAAGTCATTAAATCTCGCCAGCTCGACTGCGCATGTCTGCGCAGCCATCGCAGGCCGAGACCTAAAAAAGGGAGCTCTCAAAGGGGCGTGGCCAAAGTAGTTATGGGCGAGGCTTAAACCCCCAGCTAAAAATGTGTGCTTAGCATAGTGTGCCACTCTACTTGTATTTTGCTATTTATGTGATTGCATCCAGATATATCATACAAGTAACATCATACCTACAACAAGTTAGAACTATTGACTTTGTCAATGGTTGTCAGTTGCTTAAGATAAATAAGCCAGCAAGTATGGCTTGTATAGAATAGTGAAAAAGCTTCCACGTAAAGCCCTGGTGACACGACAACAGTGTTGCTGCTCCTGATTTTCAAAAAGAGAAGAGAAATCCAGAGAGAAAATTAGACTCTTTGAAGGATTTCCTTTCCCTTACAGGCTTAACTTGGATGATGTCACACCATAACTTTTCTACTAGCGAGAAGTAAGCAGTGTGAGCACGTGGACACCGATGTGCCTGCTGTCACTGCAGTCAGGAAAAAAAATGGACCTCTTGTGCCAGGCACAAAACTGAGCCCGACAGGGACTCGTTTCGAGGCCCTCTTTAAAAACCTGCTGGTGCTCAGACCCGGTGAGACCCGACCCACTTAAAGCCCTGGTTGTTACCATAATGTGCTTGTGTTTTTAACTCACTGTGATGTTAGTGGCAGAAAGAGTGGCCCATGAGATCCGTAAAAAGTACCGTTGCCTAACCTGGTCATTACTGCATGTCGGTAGAAGATTAGAGTTCAGAACTTATTGTGCACCTTGAGACCCTCACGGGTGAGTAGCGCGCTTTATAAACCCCTGATTGATTGATTGATTGAACGTATCCTATTAGTTAGTAGCCCTTTCTTTCAAAACATTAGCATCTCTGACGTGAATCACACATTGCACTGCTTAACAAAGCAGGTTCATCAGTCCAATAGACGTGCAGATGTTTCACTAGTCAGTTTCTTCAACCTGGGGGATTTTACTAGTTGACTTAAAACATAATCATTTTGTGGAGTTGTGCTGGTTTGTAAAATTGAAACCCAATTGTGACGGGTGCTTTCTGTCTGCGACACGCTTCCACCAACCGTCTGGAGGGCACTTAAAGTGGAGACATGTTCGAAGTCAGTGGATGTGGCCAGAGTAAAACGACCACACTGAAAACACTGCAAAGCAACAAACAGCCACAGCAGACTGGACACACTGTGGAAGAAGAGACGCAGCAACAGAGTGAACCCTGCAGAAAAGACACGGAAAAGCTGAAAACGCAGGACAGGATGAGATGCGGGAACAGAGCGAAACAGGGAAAATTCAGCAGAGGAAGGAAGGGCCTGAAACAAAGCAGAACAAGAGAGACACATTCTGAAAACGTAGAAAGGCAAGAAACAAGAGAAATACTGAAAACACGAACATGTAACGAGGAGAAAGGGGATGAAAAGGGCATGAATGTTTCCTCAACTCAGCCCCCAGCACCATGGTTTATGCTTGTTGAAGCGGTGGACAGTTTCTCTGATGGGAGATGATCAGAAAATGACTCGAGAGGGAAGAAGAAGGAAGTAGATGAACCGGTGTCCCCTAAATCCTGGTGCCTGTCACGGTCTTTACGCTCCCCTCCCCCATTGACGCTGCACATCCATCTTCACCAGAGGTGGCACATGTAAGAACCTTTTTGGTGCGGTGGCTGGAAGGCAGCTGTGAAGCTGAAAACTGGGCTATGTATATAGAAAGACCTTTATGGATCCCAACTTTGATTTTGCTTTTCCTTTTGGATGGGGAGTTCCTGCCAAAGCTACTGACTGTAAAATAAGCAGTACTGAACAAACAAAATGGCCAGACAGATTTATTTTTCATTTCTGAACCCACCCAGTCAGTTAGTCCTGGAGGGTCATTTATTTTATTTTATTTTTTTGGATTTTTAGAAAAACATTCAATTATTTCATCTAAATATGTCATCAAATAGACGGTCAGCAAACAGTGACAAATACATAAACAAGTGCAATGTGCAATAATGTACAAGTGCTATACAAGTGCTCAAAAGCAATACTGACAATTCATACAGAAAACACCAAAAGCAATAAATCAAATACCTAACAATACATTCACATTAGGAACCAGTCCTTTCTATTAGGTACAAAGAGACAGGCAGAAAAATAGTTCAAAAAAGAGCTGCCTGCCTGTCTAACTAAGCCTAGGGTGAGGGAACTGAATTAAGGGGTTACACAACTAGGGGTCACACTGTGTAGGTTTTTTATATCCCTAGTGGCACCCTTGTTCTTTTTCCAAGGCTCAGGGTCAACGCGTTTCGAACCACGACGTGATTAGGGGTTCTCCTCAGGACACGGACTGGAAGCAGCCGAAACTGTAATTGATAATGATGAGGCAAATTGGTGTAAGGGTTGTGCATAGAAGTTAAAAGAAGTTACAAACTCAGACTCATGACTGTTCTCTTCAAAGGAAACTGAGAAAGTACCTGGTAGTGATCAGGTAGATGTCACATATATGTGGTTGCAGTGTATGGGGATCGCCTCTCTTGTCCCGCGGTTCTGTAACCAGATGAAAATGTACATCAGGACGGTGGACTGTGAAAATAGATGGAACAATGGCATTGGTTTAATCGGCATGGACAGGAGCCTACCTGTATGGAAGAAAGTTCTTTACGCAAATGAGAGGAATATCGGGAATTCTCTGGTATTTGGTCGGAGACAGGGTTGGAGCCAACCTGAGGGAGAATGGAGGTCCTATTTAGTAAACCCGGTGGGTGCTATTAACTCAGCGGAGGTATAAGATTAGTATTCTAGGCACTAGTTGAACACTCACTGTTTGGACGACGGCCAGGGCCGTGGCTCAGGGAAGCTACACGCACATTCTTTTGTGTCTCTCTCGGGTCGTCAGCGACATGAAATAGCTTGCAATAGTCAGGACCTGAGTGTCAGTACACCTACATATTCTTAATATTGCAAAAAGGCGCATCGGTGCGGAACATAGGGCTCTCACTTACTTACGAATAGCGCGGTCGGGGCGATCTATTAACTTCACTCGCATCGGGCGTTTAGGCAGTAGAAAGCCACGCGCATGTAATGCAGAGTAAAAAAGGAACGCCCCAGATCACATGTGTGACTGAGGATGCTGGGACATGTAGTTCAACTAACCGGCAGGTTAGAATCAATGCCGATTCCCATTACTTGAGGGAACAAGATAAACACTGCAACGTGTACTTAAATCGGGCATACCGAAACTTGGTAGAACCGAACTGACACCGGGCACCGGCGCCAAAGTACGTAGTCAAACGGAGAGTGGATAATGAATGGTATCTTAGCAACAGGGAAAGTTCACCTAAACAGATTCTGTATTTCGGACAGATCATTGAGTCAGGTATTGGCTGTATCAAATTTAAGTATGAGATATGCCTCCCTCTGAGAGAGGCGTATTTCCGGATCACCCCTCCACCCAGTTTGATTGCTGACAGCTCAGTCCATTTTAATTCGTCCACTTTATGATTCTTTTGTAGGAAGTGAGACACCAACGGTGCAGTCAAGATTTTGTTGTTGATCCTGGACCGAAGTTGGATAATCCTTTGTCTGACTTCTTGTGTAGTTTTGCCAATGTACACCTTTTGGCAAGGACATTGAATGGCATATACCACATATTTCGTTTTACAGTTGGTATGTTCTTTGTGCCACCAGAATTTCTTTCCATCTGTGAATAGAGAGCCCTCCACTGTAAGATTGCATATGAATGTTTTTCTAAAAATACAAAAACTAAAATAAAATAGATGACCCTCCAGGACTAACTGACTGGGTGGGTTCAGAAATGAAAAATAAATCTGTCTGGCCATTTTGTTTGTTCAGCACATTATAGTGGTCCAAGCCAGTGCAGATACAGGACCCACACCTTTGTTCTTGCCCTGTAAAATAAGCAGGGCACGAGTCGGGGGTCCACGTGGGTGGACTGCATCCCCCCATTTCTTTCACAACGTGGATGCCGTCCACCCTGCCAAGAAGTTGGGCCCCACCAAAAAAGATGCTGAATTCATCCTGGTGTTTCAAACACCTGGACACATTCAGCAGCGCCTGCACGTTGTTGTCTGCTTTCGATCACAACAACGCGCAGGCAGGGACGGGGCTCTTTTATTTCTGACTGGGATACTCGGCCATAACAAAGGCCGAGTCTCAGGGGTCATCAAGCCTCCTTTTGTTGGGAGTTTCCTCGCTGGCAGCAGTCAGGAGCCTCACGCAAATGCAGCAGAGGGGAAACAAAGGCTCGGACCTTGTTAGCACTTCACACATACTTAGGAGAGGCAGCTTTTCACTTTGTTCAGGCTCCGTTTAGGAGATTTGCATGCCCTGTAAGAACTGCAGATGTGTTGGTCTTTCCCAGTATTTGCACAAAATAAATTGCATTTATATATGCTTATTACCCTTGAGGAGGCGTTGTAGTAATTCAAATATCACTATTTCTTTTAAAGCTCTATGGCTATAGAAAGCTTAACTCCGACAAAGGGTAACATTGTTTTATGTGTAGCGTACAAAAGTGTGAATCTTCTGCCCAAATCAGGAGGGTTTGCAGGTATACTCGAAATGTGCTCAAATGTACTCATGATACACCTGCTAAACATATATGTGAGGGCTTAGGATCTGATGTCACTTCTTGTGATGTCACTTCCTGTGATGTCACACACTGCGATGTCACACGCTGCGATGCCACGCGCTGCAATGCCACGTGCTGCGATGCCACTTGCATACTGATTAACTAGGTTAGTCCCCACACTTTTTTTTTTAGGACTTGTGCCCTGAAAATAAGCTGCCCCAGCGTAACTGGTTGGCACGGACATATGTCCTCATCTTGAACTAATATGAACTTAAAATACCCAGAGAAGGAGAGGCTTTCAGCTGTGCTAAGAGATACTTGATCTGTTATTTCTTCCTGCAAGACCTTGTGGGGGTTGACTCGGGCGAAGATTGGGCCTTCACAGTTCAGGAGTGCAGTGGATTAAAGTACAAACGTGCCTGGAGGTTGTCAGTCTGTGTAAAAAAAAAAAAACAGTATTATGTGTCCACGAATCCCTCTCACACCACTATTCGTGTAATAGATCTGTAGAAAGAATGTGTGCATTACCACTTTCAGGTGCAAAGTTAGGTCTGACCTAATTTTTTTAAGTTGCCCCTCTTTTTTTTGCAGATTTATAGTGAACTTGACATGAAGTTATTAGAGCCATACCTGCCAACTCACACGGTGCCAAATCGGCTTCCATCACATGGTCACCCGGGGCCCGATTCACAGAATGAACTTAAGACTCAATCCTAAAATTACTACTATTTTGGTATTCACAGAATGCACTTACTACTTTTGGTATTCACAGAAGTCAGGATTTTGTCTTAAGTTTGTAGACAGACTTAAGACAGACTTAAGACAAAATCCTAACTTCTGTGAATACCAAAAGTAGTAAGTTCATTCTGTGAATGCCAAAAGTGAATGCCAAAAGTAGTAAGTGCATTCTGTGAATACCAAAATAGTAGTAAGTTTAGGGTTGAGTCTTAAATTCATTCTGTGAATCGGGCCCCCTGTGAGGAGCCGATATCACACGGTGGAAGGGACAAATAGCTGAAAACCACTGTAAAGAGGGGTTTTCCAGCTCGTTTTCCGAGGCTTTGAACTGCCGACATCCATTAAGGAGTGGGAAAACACCCCAGGACATCAGCACCACCCTCAGCAGGGTCTAAGTTTTGGGGGGTGGAGTGGCTTGAGGCTGGGCGGGGTTCAAAAGTGCCTCGTAGGAATTCTCTGCATGAGGCCACGCCCCCTCCTCACACAGTGAGATTGTTTTTCAGGTTGGCAGGTACCAGAGTACCAGTTAAATTATATATGGTCATGTTATTTTTTTTATGCACAGGGAGATCAAGTGATTTGCCCTTTACAACGTTTTAAGTCAACTAACAAAGGTCCAAACAACAAACAGGAAAACATATCTGATGGTTCTTCCTCATGAGTTCTGCATGGGTGTTGGGGTGTGCGTCTTCTGGGTGTGGTACCGGAATATCATATCCTGAATGTTCAAAAACACATCGCCCCATTGGAGTTAATAACAAAAAGCGTATAGTCAATGGAATCATACTGTAAATGAATGAATGAATGAAAAGGCACTTATAAAGCGCGTGGCTACCCGGAGGTGTCCCAGTGCTGTAGACCAACATGGACGGAGACAGACTAGGGAAAGGATGGAGCATTTGTCAGCTTCAACAAAGACTCAGCAGACAAGGCCAAACCTTGCAGGAGCAAAGACCAACAGAGATCAAAGATTAGACTTGGAGCAAATGCTAGTGAACACCCAAACTCAGAAATATGGCTGCTTCATCTAGGACCATCAACAGAGCAAAGGCACAGAGGCCAGTTCAATCAGATCATCTCGTTGACTTAAACTCCACACAACACCATAGAATCCCAGGCCATTTCCCCACCAGCCTTACAAACTGTCAAGAAACATAACCTCTTGAATAGAATCCCCAGCGGCAACCACATGAGGAGCTTACACCATGTCTAAAATGCTCCCGTCTGCAGCCCTAACAATAACTTGTTCTGTATTCTGCTGTTTTTGATGTTTTTCAAGACAGTAAGTTAGAGGTACTACATTTAAATAGTTTATTTGTAATCAATCTATCGGCCTTGGAAGGATGAAAGGTTGCATTGTCTTTTGTGGAATTCATGCCTATGACCTGAAGGCCAGCTCAGATGGCACCAGTCAGCACTTAACTCACTGAGCCATCTTGCACTCTGACACTAAGGACCATTTGTACAAAGAAGTAGCAGAGTGAGGCATTAGCCATCATAGCTTAACGCCTCTCTCTGCCACTTCAGAAACGCTGCACCATATTTACAAAAATGTGGTGCAGCCCTGTGTTTCCCCCTGCGCTAATGCTAAGTTTAGCAGCCTAGCACCAATGCAGGCACCCTTACCCCATAGAGCAAGGGTGTTTGCGTGCAGCGGAAGATTATTTATGTGTAGGAAGGTGTACCTTTCTGCACATAGACAATCTTTAATTGCATTTTGTCACTTCAATCTGTGCTGCTTAATAAAGTTACAAAATGCAATTTTTTTAAAGGTTGTTTATGTACACATAAACAATCCAAGGCATTTTGCAAGGTAGCACACATGGAAAAAGAAAAAAACGAGGAGAAATAAAGCATTTCTCCTCGTTTCGTCAAGTTAAGACCACGTTTTCCCTAGTCTTAATTTTGGGGCTGCCCCATGTTTATGCCACCCTTGTAAATATGGGGCAGCGCCAAAATCAATGGGTGTTGTAGCGGAATTCCCACCGTAACACCCACAGCCCACCCCTTTCACGCTAAGCATAGTGTAAAAGGGGGCCTTATTTACAAGGCAGCGTTAAGCCACATTATGTGGCTTAATGCTGTCTTGTAAATAAGAGGCCCCTATCGCCACCATAACGTCACTGAAAGTGGCGTTGTGATGGCGATAGGGGTTTGTACATATGCCCCTTAGAGCTGGGGGCAGCTGCACACCAGTTCTTCTGTCGCCAGGGAAATCTCTTAAATGACAAGATGATAAAAGGCCTCCTGTTATTGCTTCTGTAATGAGGACCACCCCTCCAAAAAGAGATGGTCCAGTGAGCCAGTGACCACTCTGGGAAGAGGCAGGGGTAAGAGCGCCATGAACCTATGAACAACCACAGTGCTTGGGCACTCTTGCCCCTTTCTTCCTGGCAGCCAGGCCCTTGTTGCACTCTCTTTCAATGCATCAGCTCCTTCCTCACAGGGCGCACACTGAAAGTCAGCCTATCCCCTCCTCCTCCGAACCAACAAAGCTCATCTGTGGAGTACCCCAGTATCATCACCTCACATTCTTCAATATCAACATGACCCTACTAGAAAAGCTTTGAAGACTTGGCTTTTCAATCTTTAGGACATGATGTATGTCTTATAGCTCTCTGGTAGTGAGCGCCAGGGACCCTTTATAGCTTTACAGGTGAGAACATAATAATATCTTTGGAATCAACATCACCCCATGTGCCAACGACACACAATTGATCCTCACCCTCTATAAGGACAGCACAGGCACCCAAGCAAAGTTCATCAAGAGGGGGCAAAGTCTCCCTCTGAATGAAATGCAACTGCCTCAAACTCAACTCGGACAAGACGAGGTAATACACTTTTTAAGGAACACTACACTCTGGTCCTCGGCCTAGCAGCCAACCGAACTCGGACCCACGCCCAACCTTTCCAGCCAGGCAGGAACCTGGGAATCTTGGTTGACAGCAAACTACTGATGGCCAGCCAAGTCAACTCAGTCACCTCTTCCTGCTTCCACACCCTCAAGACCCTCAGGGAAGTCTTCCCGCCAAACAATCACTCAAGCACTCACCACCAGCAAGCTAGAATAAGAAAACACACTCTACATTGGAATCTCCACCCAACTCACCATAAGGCTCCAGTTCACCCAGAATGCTGAAGCAAGATCCACATTACACCTTCCTCCATGCACCCACGTCACCACTCTCCTAAGAGGCCTCCATTGGCTCCCCATACACAAGCACCTTCTGTTTACACTAATCAAACACACATACAAGGCACTACCAAAATGTGGCCCCAACTACCTGAACAGTTGCATCAACTTCTACACACGGTCCAGGCACCTCAGTTCCGTCAACCTCATGCTCGTGACCATTTATTTAAAATATAGCATGCTTAGTTGTGACACCATTGGTAATTTGGGCAAAGGAATGAAGTGAACCTATTTTGTAAAATAATGCACCACAACGAGCACTACAGTATTTTGTTGTCACAGGGGAAGATCTGTGATGAAATCCATGGACATCTTTTCCAGTGATCATTCAGGAGTAGATATAAGGACTAAAGTCTCTGCAGGATTCTGATGGGAAGATTTTATCCGGGTACAAACCGAAGGCTTACAACTGATCCTGAAGAAACTGCAGACCATTCAGAACTCAGCGAGCAGACTAATCCTTGACCTACCCAGACAGACACACATCACGCCTCACCTGTAGAAACTCCGCTGGCTTCCTGTCCACAAGAGATGCAAATTCAAGATCCTGGCCAACGCCTACAAAGCCCTGCACAACCAAGGACCAGCCTACATCAACCACCGTCTGAGCGTCCACCAACCCTCCAGGCTCCTGCGATCCGCCTCCCTCTTCCTCGCTCATCCTCCTCACATCCGCCAAAGCAACAGTGGGGAACGCTCCTTCTCGTACCTCACTGCGAAGTCCTGGAACAGCCTCGCCCTTTATCTCCAGAATTCACCCTCTCTTCAGGAGTTCAGAAGGGGCGTCAAGACCTGGCTATTCAACGGATACCACCCGAGCAGCTTGGACCTCAGCGCCTGGATACCCTCGCGGGTGATTACCTGTGCTTTATAAATCTGGTTTGATTGATTTATTGACATTGGGTCAACACAAATGTTTAGTAACTAAATCGTAGGTTTTCCTTTCTCCCGAATGTCCTGCACCAGTATAGCACTTTTTCCTGTAACTCAGATATAGGAATATATCATGTTTTTTCTGAAAAAAATAGGCCATCTATTATGGTGTGATCAATATCATTTTCATGAATTTAATGTTGTGGATCCAAGGAGGAGAGTTCTGCTTTTATCTGGGCCAAAAAACCTTCATAAGTGGATACATTGACGTTTTCCAAAGCTAAGAAACAAAGTTCATTCATTGAAGTTTTTTCAGGTTCCAAATAGTGTGACAGAGCCTTTCTGCACCTTTTTCCTGGTCTATATGTGATGTAATATTGAAATCTCGAGACAAATTACTTCCACCCAACATGTCGAGAATTTGTACATTTTATGGACTTCAAGACCCATACATTCTTGTGATCTGCCCATAGGGTTACTCGATGTAAAGCCCCTTCTAGGCGGTGCAGGCACTAAGCTTATATTATTGACTATAATTTCTTATCATAGATTGTATATTTTGTGGACAGGGCATCATATAGGCAAACACACATTCAATCCTGCACGCACTTATCAAGAAGATCAGACACTACTTCTGGCGTTGGTGACAGGTCTTGGGGAGGAGGGAGGGAGAGATGGGGGATAGATTAAAGTATGTTGGGTTAAAACATTCGAAACCTTGTTTAAATGGAGATTCCGATAGTAAGAACTGACATATCTTTATGGCATATTACCACAGGGGTTGGGATAACGAGTACTTTGCGACTGTCAATGTATGTTTTGTGTAGAAAAACAATAAACTATGTTTTGAAAAAAAAAAAAAAGATTGTATATTTTGTGCTGCTGTCGTCACGGTGCTACCAGATGCTCCGCTTCGATCATCGGATCTCTCTGGGACAGGACGACTCCAAAGGCGATGGAAGAGCCATTAGTTGCTATGCCAAAGGGTAGGTTCTGATTGGCCTGTCTCAGAATTAGACCTTTGGTGAAAGCGGATTTCAGACGCCTCTTGTTGAGTTGCTCCACAGTGGAATGGAATTTCTTCTCTGGTCAGTTGTACATTAGTGTTGGCCACTGTAGAGAAGGATGCAATGGAGCGTTGTTAAAAATTAACAGACCCTAAGAATCTCCTTCACATGTCGGGGTCTATCCGCCATCGCAGCTACTTTTTTAGGTTCCCAAATGAAAGCTTTATCAATCAATCAATCAATCAATCAGGATTTATAAAACGTGGCAAGTTACCTGTGAGGTCCATAAGGCGCTTTATCAGAGAGGAAGAACCCTAATGATTGAACTTCAAAGATGAATTTCTCTAATTTGGCATCTAAATGATTGGTTTTCAAGTGTCTCAATACTTCTCATACATGTCAATATATTTGTAGACTGTGAGTAAAAATGAGATGTTTACTATGTAGAGAACAATAAAAGGGTCCACAATATTTCTGAAGATGCTGTTCATTAAATGTTGAAAAGAAACTGAAGTATTGCATGAACCAATCAGCCTGACCAAAGACTTAAAGTGACCGTAACTAGTATTGAAGGTGGTCTTCAAAACTGAAATCAGTTGCACAGGGTAATGATTCCTCACTGATGTTATTCAATTCTTGGTAATCCACACAAGGTCTAAGATCGCCACTGGATTTTGGACAAAAAATATTGTAGCCTTTGAAAGCAATATAAAATGCCTAATGAAGCCCACTAAGTTCTCCTCAATATATTTATTTAGATGTTATAATAATCCACATTTGTAAAGTGCGAACAATGACCCGTAAGGGTCTTCAGGCACTGGGGGCAGCCGGGAAGATTAAGCAAGCTATTGCCCAGAGTCACATGGTGTTGGGCTAATCTGCCGCCGGCGATCGAACCGTGATCCCCACATTCCAGCATCAGTCGCCATGGCCGCGGCACAACACCTCTCCCATGTTTAGATATTCATTTTGTTTAATGGTCAGAGCACATATCCCACCATGCAGAATTGTGGCGTTTAGAATTAATGGCACAGTAGCGTTCCCTATGCGGAGGTAAAGAATCTGCACCCTTCTCATTGGTTCTGCTAATTCTCCTTTTACATATCTTTAAATTCTGCAAAGGCTTCAGGAATGCTCTTCTCTTCTTTGATCGTGCTTAAAATGAAACATTTGTATAACAGATGCAAACGATAACGCCTATCAGTGGAGAAACAATGTGCCCAGCTCCCCTATCGCTTACCTGGCCTGGCCCTCTGACCAGTCAAGACACTTTCGGGACCGGTCTGGCACCCAAAGGCCCCGCCTCACTCCTTTTGCAGCCTCCTCTCTCTCACTCCTTCTCCTCTCGCTCTCTCTCATGCCTGTCCTCAACTTTCTGTGTCCTCTCTCTTCAGTCCCTCTTTCTTTCATTTGCCTCCCTTTATTGCCTTTTTTGTGTTTTTGGCCCTCTTCCTTATGTTTTTTCTCGCTCTATGCTCTCTTTTTCCTGATATTTTATACTTTAGTACCACTCCCCAATTTCCTCACCTGTTTGTGTTTTCTGCTCTTATTTTCATTTCAGTGTCTCTCTCTTCTCACCTCCCAAGTGACTTTTATCCTTCCGCTCTTTTCTTCCCCCCCCCTTGCCTCCAATCTTGTACCTCTCTATGGGCCTTTTCCCCCTTGTGGGTATTTTCTGCTTTCAGCCTCTGTTTCCTTCTCTCCTCTCTCCCTGCTTGCCCCTTTATTCACATTCAGCACCCCCACCGCCATCCAGCACTTTTCCCCCTCCCACCTCTCAACACTTCTTACCTCTTTCCTGTGTTTTTTTGCTTTTTCCAGTGTCTTCTACATGCCAGTTCTAGCCCCGCCCACTGCTCCCCTCGGGCTCCTACCAGGACCTACTCAATGGTGGCAGCTGCTGCCCAAATACACAGCCGACATGCCACTGGTGAGCCAAAGGTAAGCCTGTCTGCGCCCATCAATGTCCCTGGACAGAAACTAGCGCCAAAACCCATGGTCTGATCAGCTCCCGCTGCTACACAGGAACTATACTATGCTCACCCAGCCTGAGTTTTCAAACCACCGGCTGCTGCTGCACAGCAACACACAGCAAGGTAGGAACTTTATGCTGATTCCACTACTGCTACACTTGCAACAACCCACCTGCATACGTCTCTCAAGCCCTCATCACCCACTCAGACTATCAGCACACAACACGCTGCACCAGGATCTCAGCAAACACTTGCTTGCATGCTCCTCAACACCTGTTTTCTTAGCAAACACCCCATTGAAATGTGGGATCTGCTTTATAACAATGTGCCACACCTCCTCTTCCTCACAGAAACATAGTTAAACCCAACATCGACTCACGACATTGCCATGGCCATCCCAGAAGGCTCCAAATTGCATGTCATGACGGTCTTCACAGACCAGGAGGAGGACTCACAATTATCTACAAAGACACGATCAAATGCGCCACAACCTCGGACTTAGGCACCCCTTTTATGGAACACAAGCAGTTCAGCATACAGACAAACTACAACTTCACCCTGAAAGGAGCCCTGGCATACAGACCACCTGGACCATGAAGCAACTTTAGCAACGCATCAACGACATCATTGCTGCCCTCAACATCAGTTCCAAGGACTCGTTTATATTACTTGGCAAACTCAATTCCCACACGAAGGACCCAACTGATCTCTCCTCCACAGACCTCCTATAGAGCCTGAATGACATCAGGCTCTTCCAACTCATTGAAGACCCATCACACATCACAGAAAAATTCTGGATCCAATCTTAGCCACCATCAACAATATTAAATACATCTTCGCCTTACTGCTCACATGGACTGACCACTCTATCATACAATACCAAATCTCAACACCGCAAGCCAAAGCACCCACCAGCATCAACTTGTCCACCTGGAATTGAAACAAAATAACAGAGGTTTACTGGTGCAACACTCTTGAAGCAGGCCAACCTAACACTACTGACAACCTAGACAAGGACATCACCAACTTCAACCAAAAGATCAAGACCTATGCAGATCACTCGCACCCATCAAACTTCACAGATAATGCAGAACCAAGAAACAGGCTAGCTGGTACACAGATGACCTTCAGGAATCCAAACAACACTCCAAACAGCTGGAAAGAAAATGGAGATCCAACCATGAAGCCAATGCCAGAACCACTAACAAGGCTGCACTCAGGCACTACCACCATCTCTTGGGAGACACCAAGTGAAGAGCCCTAACCAAATGTATTGAGACAAGTTCCAACAGCTGCAAGAGATCTTCATTATTATTAAGGAATTCACAACCCCAGACGCCACAGCCAACTCTATCACACCATCACAAGAACTCTACGACAACCTATCCAACTTCATGAACAGCAAAATCCAAACATTTACAGCAACTTCAAGCAACAACCCAACCCTGACGATATCACTGACACCCTACCTGCCACCAACCAAGACACTCAAATAACCAACTGGAAAGCACGTACTGAGGAACACTCCACAGCTATCATGAAAACAGCCCACAAAGGGGGCACAACAGACCCTTGTCCTCATCACATCCACAACGAGGCAGGACCACAGATTATAAAGTTGCTCACCAACATCATCAACTCCTCCATCCAATCAACCACCTTCCCTAAACACTGGAAACATGCAGCAGTCAATACCTTCCTCAAAAAAACATTGGCCCACCCCAGCAAGCTGGCATTCTTCTGGCCCATCTCCATGCTCCTGTACCCAGCCAAAGCGATAGAAAAGGTAATTAACGAACCACTCAGCAACCACCTTGAGCTCCACAACATACTTGACAGCACCCAATCAGGCTTTCGAAGCAACCACAGCACAAAACATCACTCACCGCATCCATGGATAAATTCTGCAGTATAATGGATGTAAAAGTAAATTGATACTTGTATAGCGCACTACTCACCCGCAAGGGTCTCAAGGCACTTGTACGAATACCGCTGTGGAACCCATACTGGCTTTCCCTGTGAGGCGTCCACTCCTGGGCACCCCCAAGGTGGAGGCCAGGCATCCTTAGCCTTGTGGGGGCAAGCTATTGCCCAGAGTTGCAGAGTGGCACTCCATGATTGGAATAGGCACTGCGGCGAGAATTATCAGGTCAGTGGAATCTTGAGCCCAAGACCCGCCGAGGCGGGGAATTGAACCCTGGTCCCGGGCTAGACCTCTGCATCAGGGTCTGCCGCTCTAATCATTGAGCCACACTGCTGCCCTCACCCTACTCGACCTCTCCATGGCCTTCAAAACCGTATTATACGTCACCCTCATCAGAAGACTGCACGACAAAGGCATCCAGGAACCGGCCCTCAACTGGATATGCTCCTTCCTCAGAGGAAGAACACAGAGAGCCAGGCTACCACCCTACACATCGGAATCCAAGAACCTGATCTGCGGAGTCCCCCAAGGTTTCTCATTCAGCCCAACCCTGTTCAACATTTACAGCACTCCGGTCACAGACATCATGATAGCACATGGCATCTCCATCAGTTCCTATATCAATGATACCCAACATATCCTATCAATGTCCGTTAAGTCCATCACTACCAGAACCAACTTTGCCAACTGCATGATAAACGTAGCAGAGTGAACGAAAGTCAATTGCCTGGAACTCACCTCCAACAAGACGAAATTGTTGAGCTTCGGGAACAGGAACTCCACCCAGGACTCCACTGGTGGCCTTAACACCTCAGACCCACACCCACATCAACCAACCCCAGAAGGAATCAACCTCAAAGACAAACTCAACATGAGAGCACTGGTCAATGCAGTCAGCTTCTTCTGCTTCAATATAATCTGCATGCTTCTCCTCTCCTTCTTCGTGAGAAGCGGTCGCTCCCCACGCTCCCTGCTTGCTGGTGACGGCGCCTCGCACTGCTTGCCTGCAATTATCTTGATCTCTGGGTATCGTAGCACTTTACTACTTCATTCACCACTAAGCGCTCTATTGCTCTGTTAGCCTGCTTTAAAACGCATAACTGCCCATAGCGTCTTTACTCTGACTAAGCGCTCTATCGTTCTGTTAGCCTGCTTGAAATTACATAACTGCCCATAGCGTCTTTACTCTGTGTGCCCCAATCTCGTGTCTCGTGTCCCAATCTGTGTGCCCCAGTTTATGTTTTGCTTTCACCGCCATTTTGATTGTTGTGCCCTGTAACAAACATCTCCAGCAACCCCCACCTCCCAGCTGCTCCTCCCTCGCTCCGCCCCTCCACTTCTCCACTTATGACAGATGCATTTGCGCACAGCGTTCACGCGCAGCGGTCGCGCCCATGCGCGCCGAAGGTGCGCCAAAGATAAGCCCGTCTACGCCCGTCCGCGCCAGGACCGCGCCCAGCGCCAGACCCCCTGGTCCCCGCCGCACCAAATTCACTAGATTCACATATGATGCCGCAACTCTCCTCGCCCTCAAACCCGGACGCACACCACAATGCTGCGAAGCCACCCCTGGACGTACCCACGGCCCATTCGCCTGCCTCTCCTGCAAGTTCAACTGCTTCAGGACCCTCACCAAATCCACACCCTCCATACACAGCTCCGACTCTAACCGCCTGAAGTGCATCCTGCTGAATACCCGCTCGGTCCACAGACACGCAACTGAACTCTGGGACCTACTCGACACTGCGTCACCGGACATCGCCTTCCTTACAGAAACATGGATGAACACATCATCAGCACCCGACATCGCCATAGCCATACCGGACGCCTACAAGATTATCCGAAAAGACCGCACCAACCAAACAGGAGGAGGCATCGCCATCATCCATAGGAACACCATCAAAATCACGACCAGCTCCGACGATAATCTTGCAACCGACGAACATCTCCACTTTCAGATCCACACCAACCCTAGGACCACACTTAGAGGCACCCTCATCTACAGGCCCGCAGGAACCCGCACTCAATTCAGCGATGACATCACTGACTTCGTTAGCCCACATGCCCTCGCCTCCGAGAACTACATTCTTTTAGGAGACCTCAACTACCACCTTGAAAACAAACACGACAGCAACACCTCCACCCTTCTGGACAACCTGGACAATCTCGGACTCAAACAACTTGTTGACACCCCCACCCATGTAGCCGGACACACGCTTGACCCTATCTTCACCTCCAGCAAGCACATTTCCTTCGATCGCACCACAGCTCTCCATTGGACGGACCACAGCTGTGTTCACTTCAGCTACAAAACCACCCTGACCCACAACCGCCCACAACCTATTCCTCGGAGAAACTGGAACAAAATCACCTCCGACCAACTCCTCACATCACTCAACCAAAACCCTCCCACCCTCTCATTGGACCCAAACCAAGCGGCCACCAATCTCAAGCAATGGATCACCCACAGCGCTGACGAATTAGCACCCCTGAAAAAGCACCAGATCAAATCAGCCAGCAAAAAGGCTCCCTCGTTCAATGATGACCTTAAAAAATCCAAGAATCTATGCCGCTCCCTGGAGAAAACATGGAGAAAAAACCCAACCACCGACAATATGGCCACCCTCAAGGCAGCCACCCGCAAACACCACCAACTGATTCGATCCGCCAAGAAATCAGCATTCAAGGATCGTCTCGACAACAACACCCACAACAGCAAGGAACTTTTCAACATCGTCAAAGAATTCACCAACCCCACTGCAGCATCTAACGACATCACTCCCTCCCAAGACCTCTGCGATGCGTTTTCCTCCTTCTTCTACAACAAAATTGCCGACATCCACAACAGCTTCGAGAACACTCCCAGCGATCAATCCTCCCCACCCCCCTCAGATCCTACTCCGTCAACTAACAACCTTAGCGCCTGGAACCCAATCACCACTGAAGACACCATCCGCCTAATGAACTCAATCCACTCTGGCTCGCCAACCGACCCCTGCCCCCACTACATCTTCAACAAAGCTGACTCCATCATCGCACCCCATCTCCGTGATGTCATCAACTGCTCGTTCAACTCTGCCACCTTCCCAGAAAGCTGGAAACACGCCGAACTCAGCGCCCTCCTGAAAAAACCCACAGCAGACCCCTCTGAACTTAAAAACTACCGACCCATATCCCTCCTCCCTTTCCCCTCCAAAGTCACTGAGAAAGCCGTCAACAGCCAGATCGCCGCCTTCCTTGAATCCAACAACTCCCTCGATCCATCTCAATCCGGGTTTCGAGCCAAACACAGCACCGAAACCGTCCTCATTGCAGCGACAGACGACATCCGAACACTACTGGATAACGGAGAAACAGTGGCCCTCATTCTACTCGACCTCTCGGCCGCTTTCGACACAGTCTGCCACAGCACCCTTATACAACGCCTCAACAACATCGGCATACAAGGAAAAGCCTTGGGCTGGATCACCTCGTTCCTCGCCGGGAGAACTCAAAGAGTCCGACTTCCCCCATTCAACTCAGAGGCCACTGAAATCATCTGTGGAGTACCACAAGGATCATCACTCAGTCCCACCCTCTGCAACGTTTACATGAGCCCACTCGCATCCATCGCGCGCCAACACAACCTCAACATCATCTCCTACGCCGACGACACCCAATTAATCCTTTCCCTCACCAAAGACCCTAACACCGCCAAAACCAATCTTCACGAAGGCATGAAAGAAGTAGCCGAATGGATGAAACATAGCCGCCTAAAACTCAACTCAGACAAAACGGAGGTGCTCATCCTAGGATCTTCCCCCTCTGCCTGGGACGACTCTTGGTGGCCTTCCGCTCTGGGCACAGCACCCACACCCACAGATCACGCACGTAACCTTGGCTTCATCCTAGACTCCTCTCTCTCGATGTCCAGACAAGTCAACGCAGTCTCATCCTCCTGCTTCAACGTACTTCGCATTCTCAAAAAAATCTTCCGCTGGATCCCCCTCGAGACAAAAAAGACTGTCACCCACGCACTGGTCACGAGTCGACTGGATTATGGTAACACACTATACGCCGGAATCACAGCAAAATTACAGAAAAAACTCCAACGCATCCAAAACGCATCAGCGAGACTCATATTGAACATCCCTCGCCAAGATCACATCACCGGACACCTAAAAGACCTCCACTGGCTTCCGTCAACAAAAGAATTACGTTCCGTCTCCTCACCCACGCACACAAGGCCCTCTACAATTTAGGACCCGAATGCCTCAACACTCGACTGTCCTTCTACAAACCCACCCGCCAACTAAGATCGTCCAATCAAGCCCTCGCCGCAGTCCCGCGCATCTGAAAATCCACCATGGGTGGCAGATCCTTCTCCTTCCTGGCTGCCAAGACCTGGAACTCACTCCCCACTCACCTCCGCCTTACTCAAAACCACATCTCCTTCAGAAAAGAACTTAAAACCTGGCTATTCGACAAATAATGAACCCCTTCCCCAAGCGCCTTGAGACCCCCTGGGTGAGTAGTGCGCTATATAAATGCCCGAACTTGAACTTGAACATGCTTCACAAGGTCTACAAATCGGTACCCTGGAAAACCAGACGCACCATCACACAGGCCCACACTACAAGCTGACTAGACTACAGCAACACACTGTATGCCAGAATCTCCAACTACCTGCTCCACCGGTTCAAGACCATTCAGAACACATCAGCCAGACTCATTGTCAATCTCCCACAACGCACCCACATCACAGCACATCTCGGAGAGCTCGACTGGCTCCCCATACATATATGATGCCAATGCAAACTCCTCATGCGTGCATACAAGGCACTGCACAACCCAGACCCAACATACTTTAGCAACAACCTTCTCTTCCACCGACAAACAAGACACTTGCGCTCAGCCTCACTCTTACTCGCACACATCCCCCGTATTCGCAAAAGCAGAATGGGAGGTTGACTCACTACACACTCATCTTCACACCTGCTCCAGTGCCTGGATACCCTGTGGTGAGAAGAGCCACGCTATACACATCCACATAACATAACATTTGTAATAATCTGAGTTGAATTCTACTGCAGAAGACTTTCAATTAAATGCTGAGTTGATTTGTAGTAATAATATGAAAGCTGAGTTAAATTGAAGCAAAACTTTTTACAATGTCCTTTCCCAGCAGTCATTACCAATTCCAAAATCTCCACACACCCTGCTCCTGAAGTCAGTGGTGAACCATTCAGCCTTTAATTGGTTAAGGATTTCTTTTCTTCTTGGGGGAATATTAGTCAGCCTCAAGATCTGTAAAACAAGGGAAACATCCTTTACAACAAAACTTTTACAACGCAGTGCTATTACAACGCAGGTTTTACAACGAAAACTATTACAACGCATTGCGCTGGGGGGCACTCTAGGATAGGGAATAGATTTAATTTACTATCCAACACCTTCCCTAGTGTCCACGGGGACTGGAGTTGGAATAGTAAATTAAACTATTCACTATCCAGCACCCCAAAGCACTATGCGTTGTAAAGGTTTGCGTTGGAAAACTGGCGTTGTAACAGCATGCGTGGTAAAAGCATGCGTTGTAACGTCATACATCCGTAAAACAAGCCTGCCACTCACAAATATAATATTGCCAGTACTCAATTGAATGAAAGAATTAAAGAAACATTTATAGAGTGTGTAGCTGCCCTAAGGCATCCCAGTGTTGTTTGCAGACGCAGACCAAGAGAACACTTTTACTAACCAGTGGCTTTGGGGTAATACAGAGTGCCTTGAATTTGACTCTCTCCAATATCGGAGCAGGGTTTTCAAAGCAGGTTTGGCTGACTGCCGATAAGGGACGTCTAGGAGCAAACGTGCTGCAGAGTTCATGATATTCTGAAGTCTGCCGGTAGTGGTTTTAGGAGCTCCGAGATAGAGTGCATTTCCATAGTCCATGTGTGAGAGAATCCACGTCTGGACCATGATCTTTCCTGCCAGGAATGGGAGGAGAGGGAGAACGTTCCGAAGCATCGGGAGAACGTTCCGAAGCATCCTCATGATGCCGTAGCAAGTTGCAGACAGTGTCGCTGTTTGGTGCCCAAAAGTCAGGGAATGATCCAGCCACATGCCAAGACTTTTAATCTGTTTTTTTGCTGGAGGGGCGGGGCCAAGGCAATTTGGCCAGTGTAACTCTGTGTTGGAAGTCAGAGAGTTGCCAAGGAACATGAGCTCTGTCTTGTCTCCGTTCAACTTAAAGCAAGAGAGATCCGTCCATTTGGCAACCTCCTCTAAACAAGGGCCTAAACTTACAGAAGAATTGTCTGGCCGATTTAAGGTCACGACCTACTGTGTGTCATCAGCGTATGTGACGATTTTGATGCCAAATGGTTGGACTATCTCAGCCAATGGCCTCATATATACATCAAATAACATGGGGCTCAGGGAAGGCCCTTGAGGCACACCGCATCTGAGGGCCATACGTTTAACCCCTCCCCTGCTGATGACGGAACCACTCTGTCATCAGCCGCGGTCGCGCTATGCTGATGACGGAGCGGTTTCGTCATGGCCCGGCCGCCGCGCCTGCGCGGCGCTGATTTCGCGCCTGTGCGGCGCGTTCTATTGAGCGGGCGGGGCCGTGACGGAACCGCTCTGTCATGAGCACAGCACAACCGACGCTGGTGACGGAGCAGTTCCGTCACCAGCATGCGCCTGCCACGCGGCCCCCCCGCCCCCATTAACACTGCGACGGAATAGCCACCGCAGTGAAAGGGTTAAACACAACTTCTTCTTCGATGACCTGAAAGCATTGGTCCTCTAATAAGGATTGTAGCCAAGCGATAACACCCCCTGACACTCCCAGTCTCCCGACTCTGAGGGTCAGGATATTGTGATTGGTGATGTCAAATGCGGCACTGAGATCCAGGAGAATGATAGCCGCTGTGCCACCCTGATCTAAGATCCTCCTGGACTCTTCAGCCACTGCTAAGCGTGCTGTCTCTGTCCCATGTAGGAGTCTGCGACGGGGGCAGCAGGTTGCTTGGTTCTATAAACCCCGAAAGCACTGAATTAGCATGCCTCTCGAGGATTTTGCTGATCGTAGGGAGGATGGAGATAGGCCAATAATTCCCCAGAATCTCTGGGCCCAGATTTGCTTTTTTTTAGTAATGCTTTAACCATGGTATATTTCCATGGCAGAGGAACCACTCCAGAGGAAATGGAGGTCTTGAGGAGGTCTCCAATGACTGGGAGAATTGTATCCCTTGCTGATTTCAGCACATGAGGGGGGCTGGATCCCTAGGCGATCCTGATTCAACCCGGGCCAGAATGGCTTCTAGGGAGTTGAGATCCTGCTCACAGATACAATCCAGCATTACCAGAGGGTGGGTAACCCTAGAGTGCTGGTTAGTCCTTCTCATCTGCCTTTCCTTCTCCTTTTTTTCTCCTTCTCTCCTTTTCTGTTATGTTACACTTGGGTGTTGTCACAGTGAATACCGGCCATTGGACACTTATGAACGAAAACATTGTGTCCTAGTTGCACCGGGTGTTTATTCGGTATACTTTGTAACATATTGTGTTATCAAGAATGACACATATATCATTATAGATGAAATATCACTCACGACACTACACACACGAGGTGGCTTGCACGTTTTGATTCTCTGCCCAGGGTCTCTGAATATACGGGGGCGCACGCTAGGACACGTGCAGGCGCCTGGCGGTGTGTCCTCTGTATAATATAAGAGCAGTCAAATCAAATCAAATGAAAAAAACTTTATTCGGTATTCATGATATAGAAACACCATAAAAGTACACATAAAAATGTACATAAAAAAATGATTTAAAAGAAAGTTTCAACCTTGACAGACAGCACCAGTAGATAAAGTGCTAAAGTGCGAGCTAGATAATAGTAGACAGAGAGAAGCTACTATCAAATGCATGGAGTTAAAAAAAGACGCTGAATTTGATACAATAAATGCATTGCATATCCTAACCTAGGTTTCGTAAGAGTAGTCTGCAATAAGAACGTCTTGCTTGATATTACAGCCCTGGGGAAGTCAAGGGTGAATGTACCATAAGACGAAACTCGTGCTGGCTGTCCTGTTCATGGCTACAGGTACCTTGTGTTTATAACTGGAGACCACGAGTTGGAAAATGGATTAAAGAGAAACGGATCTTTATACCCTTCCAAATTGATGATTGACTTTCAGACTGCCCTGGACATTTCTGGTGTCCTATTTATTTTGTAAGGGTGGCATTTCTGACTTAGTCACGTGTTTGAGCAGGACATAAGGACTTTTGTTTGTAAGGGATCTCCAACTTCCCCTTTAAAAGTCAAAACGTTCGTTTTCTTTCTTTTCACCAGTTCTCCTGTCACGTGTCCTTTACAGCGCACCGTTTGATCTTGTTTAAAGAAGGCAGAGGGCGCGAGGCAGGCGGACCTGGCCAGTGACACCGACATTTGCTTGTTAGATATGTGGTCACTTTAGTCAGTCGTCACTCTGGAAATCCACCCGTGATCTTAACAGCCCCCCAGTAGAGGCTCCAGCGCAGATCACCCGCGCGTTCACACCGGCGTCACCATAGGATATATAAATACATAGAATTAACTGAAAAGAAGCTCGTTTACATGGTGGAAAATACAGTGTTCAGTGCCCTCGGGTTCTCTTTAGTAGACAATCATCTTTCTTTGTTTTGGTCGGACTTATGTTGGGAGTTTCCAGAGTTCAGATTCTTTTAACATAATTTTCCGACCCGCCCTTCCCTGCTTGGCAGGATGAAGGGCTGTAACAGGATCTGCGCTCTGCCCTCCGCCCCATGGGGGCCCTGCCAACTCTGGCCTCGCAGCAGCGAGGGGGGGGGGGAGGCTCTGCCCACCCTCTCACTCCCACTCTCAAAAGAGCTCTGCAAACTGCCCCCACAGAGCACCCCTCATAGCAGCTCTGCAGACTTCCCCCCCCCCCCCTCACAGCGCCCCTCATAGGAGCCCTGCCCTCCGCCCTCACAGCAGCCACCGGGGGAGCTCTGCCCACCTCCCTCACACCCACTCTCATAGCAGCTCTGCAGACTGCCCCCACAGAGCACCCCTCATAGCAGCTCTGCAGACTTCCCCCCCCCCCCCCCCCCCTCACAGCGCCCCTCATAGGAGCCCTGCCCTCCGCCCTCACAGCAGCCACCGGGGGAGCTCTGCCCACCTCCCTCACACCCACTCTCATAGCAGCTCTGCAGACTGCCCCCCCCCCCCCCCCCTGCAGCCAGCGGAGGGGCTCCGCCGGGTGACAGAGCTCGTCTCCCCCCCCCCCCCCCCGTGAGGACCCGCGGGGGGAGCAGCGCCTCATCAGCTCCAGACACCCAGAGGCTGAGCACAGGCTGCAGGACGGAGAACTACAGGCACGTGGGGCAGCTCGGAGGGTTCGGGCGCCTGCTGCAGGGGCGGTGCGGAGCTGGAGATACCGGCTGCAGCGGGGGAGGGGCAGAACTACAGGGCAGAAAGGACTGAGTGAGTAGGCACGTACCGCTAGGCAAGTGTTTCTGCTGCAGCGTGCAGGGGTTGGCAGAAGTATATGCACCTGCTTCAGGACAGTAGGGCCGGGCAGAGGTATAAGCAAGCATCTGCTTAAGGGCAGGAGGGGCTGGGAACAGAACAGATGCCAGATTCAGGACAGGAAGGCTGGGCAGAGGCACCCTCAGTGGTGTCAGGACAGGAGGGGCTTAGTACAAATACAGGCTCCTGCTTCAGGACAGGATGGGCTCGGCACAGGTACAGGCACCGGTGTCGGCAACACGAGGGGCTTAGTACAGATACAGGCTCCTGCTTCAGGACAGGATAGGCTGGGCAGAGGTATAGGCACCTGCTGGCACGGGGGAGGGGCTGGGTGCAGGTACAGGCCAGGAGTTGTGTCAGGACAGGAGGGATGGTCACTGGTATATATGGAAGGGGAGTTCAGTGACTCCCATCTTCCGCGCTGCTCCTGCTGGCTGTCTTCTTAACTGCACTGTGTTTCCTTGCTTCAGGGTTTTTTGGTCGAGCCTGGGCAGCGCGTGTGCTGCTCTGTGGGGATGTTGGTTTATGGGTGTTTGCTACTGTCGCTCAGATTCTTTGAATCAATCAGCATTTTTTAGGAGTGTCTGGGTATTGAAACTTGTATATTGTCTATTTTGTTTTGGTGTCTGATAGTGTGTCTGTTGTTCTTTGGGTGTTTGATAGCCCCTTTTGGTCTCATGGAGTCTGATAGTGTGTCTGTTGTTCTTTGGGTGTTTGATAGCCCCTTTTGGTCTCATGGTGTCTGAAAGTGTGTCTGTTGTTCTTTGGGTGTTTGATAGCCCCTTTTGGTCTCATGGAGTCTGATAGTGTGTCTGTTGTTCTTTGGGTGTTTGATAGCCCCTTTTGGTCTCATGGTGTCTGATAGTGTGTCTGTTGTTCTTTGGGTGTTTGATAGCCCCTTTTGGTCTCATGGAGTCTGATAGTGTGTCTGTTGTTCTTTGGGTGTTTGATAGCCCCTTTTGGTCTCATGGAGTCTGATAGTGTGTCTGTTGTTCTTTGGGTGTTTGATAGCCCCTTTTGGTCTCATGGTGTCTGATAGTGTGTCTGTTGTTCTTTGGGTGTTTGATAGCCCCTTTTGGTCTCATGGAGTCTGATAGTGTGTCTGTTGTTCTTTGGGTGTTTGATAGCCCCTTTTGGTCTCATGGTGTCTGATAGTGTGTCTGTTGTTCTTTGGGTGTTTGATAGCCCCTTTTGGTCTCATGGAGTCTGATAGTGTGTCTGTTGTTCTTTGGGTGTTTGATGGCCCCTTTTTGTCTCATGGAGTCTGATAGTGTGTCTGTTGTTCTTTGGGTGTTTGATGGCCCCTTTTGGTCTCATGGTGTCTGATAGTGTGTCTGTTGTTCTTTGGGTGTTTGATAGCCCCTTTTGGTCTCATGGAGTCTGATAGTGTGTCTGTTGTTCTTTGGGTGTTTGATAGCCCCTTTTGGTCTCATGGAGTCTGATAGTGTGTCTGTTGTTCTTTGGGTGTTTGATAGCCCCTTTTGGTCTCATGGAGTCTGATAGTGTGTCTGTTGTTCTTTGGGTGTTTGATAGCCCCTTTTGGTCTCATGGAGTCTGATAGTGTGTCTGTTGTTCTTTGGGTGTTTGATAGCCCCTTTTGGTCTCATGGTGTCTGATAGTGTGTCTGTTGTTCTTTGGGTGTTTGATAGCCCCTTTTGGTCTCATGGAGTCTGATAGTGTGTCTGTTGTTCTTTGGGTGTTTGATAGCCCCTTTTGGTCTCATGGAGTCTGATAGTGTGTCTGTTGTTCTTTGGGTGTTTGATAGCCCGTTTTGGTCTCATGGAGTCTGATAGTGTGTCTGTTGTTCTTTGGGTGTTTGATGGGTTTCTTTAAGAGCAGGCCGCGGTCCCACGGAACACTGCCTACTCTAGCAGAATGAGAAGAACACTTTTCAGTTTTATTTTTGTAATGCAGACCGTTTTCCTGAGGAAAAAGAGCTGCATTACAAAAAAAAAATTGCTTTACTTAAAAAGGAATCACAGAGATGGTGGTCTGCTGACCCCAGCAGGCCACCATCCCTGTGTTTGTAGCAATTCCCAATGGGTCGCAAATTGCAACCGGACTCATGAATATTTATGAGGCAGGTCCATTTGCAATCCATTGGGAATCAGAGGGTCTGAGAGACTGTTGTACATAGCTGTTTGCGATTTCCTAATTGCAAAAATTCACAATTTGGAAATCACAAACGGACTTTTTTATACATCTGGCACCAAAATACTAGACTGTGGACTTTAACACGGTGCAAAACATTCCACTTAAAGCTTGGTGGCTTTGGACTGTGTGTTACATACTTGTTGGAAGGGGGAGTCTCTAGTTGGCGCAGTGCAGTACTAGCGACAAGCAGGGACTCTCTCTTCCTGGTCAGGGCAAAGGGTTACCTCCAAGAACAACCTCTGCTTACCCTCTAGGTAGTGTGGCGCAAGCAGTCTAGGCTAATCTCTGGGGCACATAGGGTTAAACATCTGCAGTATCACACCAAACACCACCAACCCACCACACAATGACACTAGACTGTATTTTTGTAAAAATATCTTCTTTATATATATCTTTAGATCAGGCTTGTAAATACAGTCTTTGCGTAGTTTAAAAAAATGGTTCCAGCAACTTGTAAATATGCCACAGTTCTTATTCTACTTCTTCTAGTCTTTCAAAGGTATTCTTTTAGGGCCTTTTGCCCAGTTCCTGCCAAGTATAGTGCTTTCTGGCGCTTCTGTGTGCTTCCCAGCGCCTCTGTGCAGCTCCTGCTTGAAAATCGGGCCTGGCCTGCCAGAATGAGTCACAGCTGTGTGGGACTCGCTGCGGAGGGGGCGCCGGCCACAGGGAGTGTCAGGGGGGGCCTCGGGGGGGCCAGGAGCGGTGCGAGCCTCTCTGGAGAGGGGAGGCTCGTGCTGAGGTGCAGACTGCAGCTGCGGGGCTCCCAGGGCACGGAAGGTCACAGAGGGCGGTGCGAGCTGCAAAGGGCAGGATGCTCGCACCGCGAGGGGACACACAGTACCTTTAAAGATTAGGCGAAGGTTGAGGCGGCAATGTCATGGGTCAGCTCGGTGTCCCGCGTCGCGGTGTCTTCCTTCCTGGGCCAGTCAGAGCGGCGGCTCGGCTCGGGCTTGAAGGTTGGCGTTGCGGCGCGGGCCGGGCCAGAGAGACAAAGCGCCTCGAGTCCTGGAAAGAGGGGGCGGCGCCCCGGGCAGCAAAGTGAGGCACAAAACAAGCCTTGGCAAAGCACAGGGAGTGCTCCTTCTCTCCCCACGCCGCTGCTGCACACGAACGGCGGCGGCTGGGGCTTCAAGGCACTTTCTCCTTAGGAGCAGGTGGGCAAAAGGCAGAGTCCGGTCTTGCGGTGCAGTCCGCAGTTAGGCAGGCGACAGGCACGGTGCTGGGGCCAGCGAGGCTGGTCCTGGCGATGTTATCTGAGGCCTGCCAGGAAGCAGATGCGTTGCTTGGCGGGACGGGGGTGCCAAGGGCCTCTCAGGGGGCGCAGTGATTCCTTCACAGCGCCCTCCGCTTTTCCTCAGGAGGCTTTACCAGGCAGATGCAGATCTCATGACAGCTTCTCTTTCCAGGGGGGGGTAGCGCCCACTGTTCCTGGGGCGCAGTTCAGGGGGCAAGTTCCACAGCAAGCCCTTGGAGATCTTGGTAAAAGTTTGGCACAAGTTGAATAAAAGCAAAGTCTTTCAGTCTTTCTTCTCCTGCTCTCCTTCAGCAGCAAGGCACCCACCACAGGCCAGTCTCTTGGGGTCAGAGGCAGTACTTCTCCATGCAGCTTCCAGGGTCCTTCTCCTCGGGCAGAGCTTCTTCTTTGCGCAAACAGGATCTAATTTACAAGGAGCAGGGCTCCTACTTTTATACCCAGTTTCTTTTGTTCTTACAGGCCAGGGGGGCCTTTGCATAACTGTTCTCAGTCCCTGAGCACTTGTGGTGGGTACTTCTGCTTCTGCATTCAGTGTGAGGGCAGGCCCATCAGCCGCTCCCCAGGGGGGGCGGAGCCGGCATTGTGAAGACAGGGGCAGCTTGAGCACTTTGTTGACAAGCTTCGGTCCTTCCTGGTCCAGGTGCAGGCTGAGTCATCAGTCGCTCCCCAGGAGGGCGGAGCCAGCATTGTGGAGGCAGAGCACAGCCTGATGCATCACTCAGGGAAACTCCCACCTCCCACTAAGGTGTCATACTGCCATTCACCACCTGTCAACACCCAGCACTGTCACTCACACACTCAGACAGTCAGATACACACAAGAGCAGAGGCGGGCTGAAATGGTTAGACAAGCAAATGCTAACTTTCTAAAAGTAGCATTTGCAAACCCAGGATATTAAAATAAACTTTACTAAAAGAAGTATTTTATTATTCTGAGTTCAGGCATACTAAACATGACTCTCTACCATGTTCCCTGAGCCTGCTGGGATTATAGAGTGTAATAATTCCAGCAGCCCATTCTGGCCTAAAGGGAGCAGGTAGCCTTACAATAGTGAAAAACGAATTTGGTTGTAATTCACTACTAGGACATGCCACACACATCAGGGCATGTCCTACCTTACACTTACAATGCACCCTGCCCTAGGGCCTACCATAGGGGTGACTAATATGAAGTTAAGGGAAGGTTTAGGGGCTGGAAAGTGGGTGCACTTGCCCAGCCAGCATGACAGTACCAGACTGCACGCAGGTTCTGCAATGGCAGACCCTAGACACATTTTAAGGCTGCTTCTGTGGGTGGCGCAACCAGCGCTGCAGGCCCACTAGCAGTATTGGCATTTACAAGCCCTGGCACTCCGGGTGCACTTTACTAGGGACTAACAGTAAATCCAATGAACCAATCATGGACATCAATCACATGTACACTTTTCAGTAGGGAGAGCATATGCACTTTAGCACTGGTCAGCAGTGGTAAAGTGCCCAGAGTCATTAAACCAAACAAAATAGGTCAGAGAGAGTATTGGAGGTAGGCAAAAAGTTTAGGGATGACCCTGCCAAGAGGCCCAGGTCCAACACAACCCCCTTCCAGCCAAAACGCAGGGTAGACCAATCACCACTGTGATGGGCTTCCCTGCTTGGGGCGATAGAACATGGACCTGGCCCGCAACAGCAGGGGCACATTCCAGTTCTACGCCAATCGGAACCTATTTTAAATCCTCTGTACATACTCTCAGGGTCCACCCAGCTACTCCATGGGGCACCCTTCTCTTCCTCTGTGGACACCACCTTGGCAGCACCTAGTCTTAATTCGCTCCCAGGTGTGTCCCAACAGACAGTCATCAAATCACAGTGGCCACTGACAGTAGTCAGGAATGAGACCCAGGCCTTATGCCTCTCAGGGCTCTCAAACCTCTGTGGCCTTAAAGAGCGGGGGGCAGTAGCCCCAGGTGCTTGGCACCCTTTGTCCCCTCTCTCTCCTGTCAGGTCAGGTATGACATCCTGGCACTGACACACCAGCTCCAGGCCTCTACCTGGCAGCTGGACCCAAGACTGGGGTAGCCTCCCCCACACCCAGTCCTCCTCCTTGGGGCTCTGTACCCTCCCACCTGGAGTGGTACCCCCTTCCAGAATTGTCAGGGCACCTGTGGCAGGTGACCTGCACAATCCGCCCACCAGTTCAGGGGTGCTATCCTGCAACTGGGGCACCAGGTCAGGGGGGACACCCTGCACCTGGCCCTTAAACCTAGGGTCTAGACCCTCTAGTTGAACCGGGGTCAGAGGCGATGACTTCCTCCCTCTGCACCCCCTTCCAGAGTACTGCCCACTCCCAACTGGAGTGGTACCCCTAGAAGTGACATGGGTCAGGACACTGATTACAGTGGTCCTGCCCTCCAGATCAGACAACACCTGAACCTGGCTCTCCAACTCAGGGACCCAACCCTGCAGTTGAACTCTTGCCTGGCGCACCAGGACTTCCCGGGGAGCACGCATGCCCCCCCTGAGGGTGGCACATAGCTCATGTGCCGTGCGACAGTCTGCCTGGCGCAGATCTCCCAACCCCTGTCCATCTGACAGTGCGGGAAGATCCCCCAGGACAGAAGTGGTGTCCCCATGGTCATTCACTGGGGACGCAGCCCTGCTGGCTGGCCCCTGACCCACTGGTTCTTCCACTGGGGACTCTTTCCCCCTCTCGCCCCTCCCTCTGGACTTCTGCACCCTCCCAACTGGAGTGGTACTGCCAGACACCAGAACTACTGGAGCTCTGTTTACAGAGCCTCCACGTTCTCTAGCCACTGGGGGATCCCCCTCAGTGGGTGACTCATCCGGACAGCCTAGGCTCCCCACCTGGTGTTCCCTTAAAGAACCATCCAGGCTCTGAGACTGAGGTTGGGCACTACCGGGACAAAACCCATTCTCACTCCTTCCCCTCAAGGACAGGACGTGAGGCCCTACACCGCTCTCACTACTACAGGACCTAGCTGGGCTACTCTGCGCCACTCCCACCACTCTGGGCTGGAAGATACCTGAGCCACTCCCCACAGGATCACACCCCAATGCCTCTCCAGACCCTCTGGAATCCACCACAAGGTCTGCCTCCAATGTGAGCTCCCTGGGGTCAGAGAACTCACTCTCAAACAGGTGTTGGCATAGCTCTGGAAAACTGGGACTTAAAGTATGCTCTCCCACAATTGGATTACACAGACCCCTAGCAGGGTTAACCAAACTATCCTTCACCTCACCATCCAGCGCCTCACACACATACTCCACACCATCCTTCTGAGACTGGCCAGACAGTAGCGGACTGTCTCTGTCGCACAACCCACACTCTTCTGGGCGGTCCTTACATTCACCCACCAGGACCTCAACCATGGGGGAATCCCTCCCACCACTAGGACCATGAACTCCTACGCCAGCCACCCTATTCCCTTCAGGGACGCTGCGCACTACTGGAGCTACCTCATGCCCTTGAACCTCCTGATGTAAGTTAACCCCCTCCAAGTCAGGTGCCATATCTCTAGGTGCGCGCACTATGCTGTCAGCACTAGATACCTTAATGTTGCTGCCACCATCTGAGCTGGACTCCACCTCCAACTCAGCAAAGCTCAATCTCTGAGCTACACATATTTCTTGTTGCTGGGCTGAAGCCCTCCTGGCCTCAAGCCCCTCGAGCTCCAAGTCAAGCTTCCTCATTCTTAAGTCATGCGCAAGCTCCATTTTCATTTCTTCCAGGGCTAACTTCCTAGATTCTAGCTCCAGTTGGCAATTCCATTTCAGCTCCGCCAACTTCATTTCATGTTCTCGGGTGGCCTGTCTGTCCGCCAGCTCCTCTGGTGACAGACCTCGGCCAGAAACACTGCTACCCAATGGGGAGGTTGCACCCCTCCACTCTGGAGTCAGGGGTCCCTCCAGCTGCTGTTCTGCATCCTCAAATTCAAAATCCTTTCCAGGGGCATTCCTTGCCTTGACCCAGGCCCTCAGCGCCTTTTGGAACTGCTCCCTTCTGGAGAGTCCGGTCATGGAAATGTTCAAATTTTTGCAGAAGCTCTTGAGCTGTTTCCCGGTATAGTTTTCTAGTTTCTCCCAATCACAGTCAATAGAAGAAATGGATGGTGCCTTTTCCATTTTCACTGACACAGGCATGACTTCAAAAACACATGGAGATCTCTTCTAGCAAAACATAAATCAAAAAAAGTCTGTGGCTAAGTTACTGGACTGTAATCACTATGTAATGGTCAGTAGCTAAGGTAAAACACTGCAAATGTAAATTCGCGATCCTCACCGCTGCGTCCAATGTTGGAAGGGGGAGTCTCTAGTTGGCGCAGTGCAGTACTAGCGACAAGCAGGGACTCTCTCTTCCTGGTCAGGGCAAAGGGTTACCTCCAAGAACAACCTCTGCTTACCCTCTAGGTAGTGTGGCGCAAGCAGTCTAGGCTAATCTCTGGGGCACATAGGGTTAAACATCTGCAGTATCACACCAAACACCACCAACCCACCACACAATGACACTAGACTGTATTTTTGTAAAAATATCTTCTTTATATATATCTTTAGATCAGGCTTGTAAATACAGTCTTTGCGTAGTTTAAAAAAATGGTTCCAGCAACTTGTAAATATGCCACAGTTCTTATTCTACTTCTTCTAGTCTTTCAAAGGTATTCTTTTAGGGCCTTTTGCCCAGTTCCTGCCAAGTATAGTGCTTTCTGGCGCTTCTGTGTGCTTCCCAGCGCCTCTGTGCAGCTCCTGCTTGAAAATCGGGCCTGGCCTGCCAGAATGAGTCACAGCTGTGTGGGACTCGCTGCGGAGGGGGCGCCGGCCACAGGGAGTGTCAGGGGGGGCCTCGGGGGGGCCAGGAGCGGTGCGAGCCTCTCTGGAGAGGGGAGGCTCGTGCTGAGGTGCAGACTGCAGCTGCGGGGCTCCCAGGGCACGGAAGGTCACAGAGGGCGGTGCGAGCTGCAAAGGGCAGGATGCTCGCACCGCGAGGGGACACACAGTACCTTTAAAGATTAGGCGAAGGTTGAGGCGGCAATGTCATGGGTCAGCTCGGTGTCCCGCGTCGCGGTGTCTTCCTTCCTGGGCCAGTCAGAGCGGCGGCTCGGCTCGGGCTTGAAGGTTGGCGTTGCGGCGCGGGCCGGGCCAGAGAGACAAAGCGCCTCGAGTCCTGGAAAGAGGGGGCGGCGCCCCGGGCAGCAAAGTGAGGCACAAAACAAGCCTTGGCAAAGCACAGGGAGTGCTCCTTCTCTCCCCACGCCGCTGCTGCACACGAACGGCGGCGGCTGGGGCTTCAAGGCACTTTCTCCTTAGGAGCAGGTGGGCAAAAGGCAGAGTCCGGTCTTGCGGTGCAGTCCGCAGTTAGGCAGGCGACAGGCACGGTGCTGGGGCCAGCGAGGCTGGTCCTGGCGATGTTATCTGAGGCCTGCCAGGAAGCAGATGCGTTGCTTGGCGGGACGGGGGTGCCAAGGGCCTCTCAGGGGGCGCAGTGATTCCTTCACAGCGCCCTCCGCTTTTCCTCAGGAGGCTTTACCAGGCAGATGCAGATCTCATGACAGCTTCTCTTTCCAGGGGGGGGTAGCGCCCACTGTTCCTGGGGCGCAGTTCAGGGGGCAAGTTCCACAGCAAGCCCTTGGAGATCTTGGTAAAAGTTTGGCACAAGTTGAATAAAAGCAAAGTCTTTCAGTCTTTCTTCTCCTGCTCTCCTTCAGCAGCAAGGCACCCACCACAGGCCAGTCTCTTGGGGTCAGAGGCAGTACTTCTCCATGCAGCTTCCAGGGTCCTTCTCCTCGGGCAGAGCTTCTTCTTTGCGCAAACAGGATCTAATTTACAAGGAGCAGGGCTCCTACTTTTATACCCAGTTTCTTTTGTTCTTACAGGCCAGGGGGGCCTTTGCATAACTGTTCTCAGTCCCTGAGCACTTGTGGTGGGTACTTCTGCTTCTGCATTCAGTGTGAGGGCAGGCCCATCAGCCGCTCCCCAGGGGGGGCGGAGCCGGCATTGTGAAGACAGGGGCAGCTTGAGCACTTTGTTGACAAGCTTCGGTCCTTCCTGGTCCAGGTGCAGGCTGAGTCATCAGTCGCTCCCCAGGAGGGCGGAGCCAGCATTGTGGAGGCAGAGCACAGCCTGATGCATCACTCAGGGAAACTCCCACCTCCCACTAAGGTGTCATACTGCCATTCACCACCTGTCAACACCCAGCACTGTCACTCACACACTCAGACAGTCAGATACACACAAGAGCAGAGGCGGGCTGAAATGGTTAGACAAGCAAATGCTAACTTTCTAAAAGTAGCATTTGCAAACCCAGGATATTAAAATAAACTTTACTAAAAGAAGTATTTTATTATTCTGAGTTCAGGCATACTAAACATGACTCTCTACCATGTTCCCTGAGCCTGCTGGGATTATAGAGTGTAATAATTCCAGCAGCCCATTCTGGCCTAAAGGGAGCAGGTAGCCTTACAATAGTGAAAAACGAATTTGGTTGTAATTCACTACTAGGACATGCCACACACATCAGGGCATGTCCTACCTTACACTTACAATGCACCCTGCCCTAGGGCCTACCATAGGGGTGACTAATATGAAGTTAAGGGAAGGTTTAGGGGCTGGAAAGTGGGTGCACTTGCCCAGCCAGCATGACAGTACCAGACTGCACGCAGGTTCTGCAATGGCAGACCCTAGACACATTTTAAGGCTGCTTCTGTGGGTGGCGCAACCAGCGCTGCAGGCCCACTAGCAGTATTGGCATTTACAAGCCCTGGCACTCCGGGTGCACTTTACTAGGGACTAACAGTAAATCCAATGAACCAATCATGGACATCAATCACATGTACACTTTTCAGTAGGGAGAGCATATGCACTTTAGCACTGGTCAGCAGTGGTAAAGTGCCCAGAGTCATTAAACCAAACAAAATAGGTCAGAGAGAGTATTGGAGGTAGGCAAAAAGTTTAGGGATGACCCTGCCAAGAGGCCCAGGTCCAACAATACTGTTAAATAAACACAACACTCAAGAGAATCTTTAAAGTCTGTAATACATTTAATGCACAATAACCACTGACAAATCAAAAGGAATGCAATGAAATTTCCATTTAAATAGACCAGAGCTTCGCACCTGATCGGTTGGGGCATGTAATGCTAAAATCCAGTCGCTTTTTACGTACTTGTATACATTTGCTCTCAATGCAAGTGAATAGAAACCCAAAGTTAACGACGAATGAGCAGGTGGCAAGATTTTCGTGAGCAGTTCTTGACAGTGTGATACAAGTAACACCTACAGAAGCTGATTCCACTGCTTTCTAAGGTGCTTGGCTCATATTTTCCAACCTCAGAACGAGGCTATGCTTTACCAACAAAGTTCAGTAAATGTGCGTTGTACGACATGGGGTTGCATGGCCACAGTACATTCAAAATGTGTGTAAATGTGTTTGAATACTGAGGGGCAGATTTACAAGGAACTGACGCATCTACATAGATGCGTCAGTTTCCTTGCGTCAGCGTCGAATGTCTTTGAGCCACTATGAATACAGTGCTCCAAGGTGCAAGGATTAACAGATGCATCAGAAATTCTGACGCATCTCTTGGCGTAAAAGTGACGCATTGCTGGAGTTGCTCATGAAAGTGACGCAACTCCAGCAATGCGCCACAACAGATGGGTGAGTCACATTCAAAAAGCCCTGCGTCATTCCCTACGCCTTGACTGAGCAGCCGTAGGGATTTTGATGCAGTGAAGGCGTAGAGTGACACAGTGAAATCTTGTAGATTTCACTGCGCTTGTTCTACATGGCTTTTTGCATGGGACCGCCTACCCAACATACATTATACCTGACGCTGGTATAATGCGTCGCAGGGCTTTACAACGTGACGTATCTCCCTAGATGCGTCATGTTGTAAATAGGCCGCAACCTTTATGCTGCGTCACAAAATTGACACCACGGTTGCGCAAATATCATGCAAGGGGCTTGGCAATCTGCCCCTAAGATTTTACTGATCTTCAGGCTGAGATATAAAAATGATTAATAGAATGCAACAGTGCATATTAAGGCATACAAGAGATTTATCATTTAGTACACATACGTGCATTAAGGTAAGTATATTATCCAATGTTATGTCATCCAAACTTAATATAGTGCAACGAATCACCCCTACAGGGGTATCTCGGCGCAAAAGCGCAGCCCCAAGATGAGAAGGAAAAGAAGAAATGGGTCAGAAAAGCCAAGTTTTAAGTAGCTCCTTAAGGCAGACAAAATCCGAGCGATCTCTCAAAGCACAGGTTCCTGGACTTCGCTGAATCCCTTCTTCTCTTCTTCTAGGCAGACACCATGTCTTCCCGTCTCATGGAAACCGATGACACTGGAGTCTCCAGCGATGCTTCCAAGCCAGAGGTCATTAACTTCAACATCCGCCAGCCCTCAGGTCTGGCCTCAGTGCTGAAGTCTGCCAAGGCCAGATGCAAGGGCCAACCAGCTGCTAAGGTACATCTGCCACATGTGTGATGGAGTAACTTCCACCAACCTGCAATCATGCCAACAGTGTCTTTGAGTTATTAACAACTAAGCACACTTTCTAAAAAATTGTTTTGCTGTAAATGTGTACATTAACAGATTTTGGGCTGATTCAGAGTTGTGCATATAGCTACCCTGCCCACTTTATTACAAGTTCTACAGGATAAGATGCACTTTGTTGGGACAGAACAGTCCCTCGCATGGCGATGGACGAGCACCCCTACCCTGAGCGCCTCACCTGTACTGATGTCTAGATCCCCAATGCTGATTTTGTGTTGTCATGGGCGAACACAGATCACCTGTGTGCGCCATGGCATAGGTACCAGGTGGTACCCTCATAGTGGTGAAAGACTAATACCTTTGTCAGGAGTTAAAAACCACAAACGCGGTGGTGGCAGCAAACTGTGTAGTGAACATGTCCTTTTTACCTGTGTCACTGGAGTGAGGCCTACAGACTCACTCATTTAAAGTTCCTTTGCTGCGTGCTTACCTTACCCTTGACCTACATCGGTTTGGTATGTAGCGATGCACATCGCATGTGTGGAATAAAAGTGCTGGGTGTATGTGTGTCTGGCAATGGTACAATACAGGCATATTGCAGTGCATGTAGATGATATGCATGTGCTAGGTGTATCTGTGTCTCTGAGTGGTACAATTCCAGCGCTTAATTTGAGCCAGTGTTTTCCGGTGCTCGGCACTGGCACTTAGTTCTCAACACACGCAATTGTGACAGTCTGCCACATGGTGGCGCTGTCTGTGTAATTAAAAGGGGCCCGATTCACAGAACTAACTTAAGTTAGGATTTTGTCTTTAAAGAGACTTAAGACAAAATCCTAACTTAAGTCTTTCTTAAGTCTGTCTTAAGTCTGTCTTAAAACAAACTTAGGACAAAATCCTAACTTCTGTGAATACCAAAAGTAGTAAGTTTAGGATTTTGTCTTAAGTTAGTTCTGTGAATCGGGCCCGAGATGTTTATTATTTCAATATAGAGTGAAAATGACTACTACCTGCCACCTAAGCCATTCTTATTGATCTGGGGACCTGGAATTGTCTGAATTGTCACACTTAGAGTAGTGTGATGGTTAGTAGTAATGTTGGTGCTATTCTTGGCAGCGCTGTCAGGGGCAATGGGTGGTGCAAGCTTCAGTGGTATCCTGACGAGGGCCCTGGTACTTATTCTTTTTACAAATTATGCACTGTGCAATTCATGAAGGATGAAATGCTGTACAATGCATGTATGCTATATGCACAGACTGGGTGTATGTGTGCCTGTGAGTGGTACCATTCATAATGGATGAAATGCTGCGCCGTGCATGTATGTTATATGCACAGACTGGGTGTATGGGTGCCTGTGAGTGGTACCATTCATAATGGATGAAATGCTGCGCAGTGCATGTGTGCTATATGCACAGGCTGGGTGTATGTGTGCCTGTGAGTGGTACAATTCATAATGGATGAAATGCTGCGCCGTGCATGTATGCTATAGGCACAGGCTGGATGTATGCGTGCCTGTGAGTGGTACAATTCATAATGGATGAAATGCTGCGCCGTGCATGTATGTTATATGCACAGGCTGGATGTATGCGTGCCTGTGAGAGGTACAATACTTGGAAGATCATGGGTCCATTTCCAAGGGCTGACTGGAGGTACATGAGGAGAGGAGGTTGAGGAATCCTTCCAGTCGGATTTGTGTTTTGCTGTATTCCTGTAATCTGGCTGGGACCCACTGGAGAAAGGGAGAGCCAGGCTCTTTGTACACTTTAAATGGTGCTGTTTGATTCAGAGAGAGGTCACTGAGAAGGTGCCTGGGCACATCTCTGGAATGAGATGGGGCTGATAAGAGAATCATAGAGAGCAGGGCTCAGACCCCGAGGTAACCTTTTGATGCACATATCACTGTGGCTAACGTCCATATGTGGACTCCAGTCGCTCCCATGGCCTGTGTAGTGGGGCTATCAGACTTGGAGTCGCTCCCGCTGTGACAGACTGCTGTCTGGAGGAAGAGAGAAGAGGGCACAAGGACGTGGAGCCCCAACATAAACTTCAAAGACCTAGGGCTCAATTAATATTATGGTGTAAGCATACTCTGATGCAACAGTGACGGATTGTGCTTACCACCAACATAGGTGTCTGCCAATTGAATTTATAATTGGGCGGACCACAGTTTGGCAACGGCCGAGACTACTATGCCTCCGCCGTGGCTACATCTCTCTGAAGGTTTCCAAGAGTAATTTGGAGGGGTGGACATTTAGCTGTTTTTTACTGGCCTTCACTGCCAGAAAAACCCTGGCTGTAAGGTGCAATAAAAAAACAACATGCTCCCCTCGCCATAGGGTATAGCTTCCATGGCAAGGGGGCATGTTTTTTCTAATTATTTTCAAAAACAAAAACCTATTTTGAGGTTTCATTTTTGAAAAAAATAAAAAATCGTAGTCAAGGTCACAACAACCTTAATGGTTTTAGATGGCTTGTTAAAATACCTCAGACCGACCAAGAGCCCTAAAATTCACCTCTAACTTTCATCTGTGGTGTTGAAAGTGCATTAGCCCACTGGAAGGAGTCATTCAGAACAAGACGGTTTAACATTGTATGATGTTAAGACCAAGCTCTTAGCCACAGCAACAAAAGGCACAAATGGACCTGATCTTCGCCCAGTCCTGTCCGCGTCCTGGGCTGCGAGAAAACTTTGGCTAATTTAAAGGCGCCCGCTCAGCTTTTCCTCCCACTAGCAAGGAGCTCTGGGGCATGTAGTCCATACCCTCCATGGCAGGCAGCACAGCAGGTAATAGAGATGTGTCCCGCGCCACAGGAAAACTGTAGCAAATTTGAAGGCACCCACTCGGATCCTCCTCCCACTAGCAAGGATATCGGGGCCTGTGGTCCGACCCCTCTGTGGCAGGCATTACAGCAGGTAACAGAGATGTGTGATTTAAATTATAAATCACATTTGGAGATCTACTGGAGGGATCCTATAGAGTGGAACCCTGTAATGCAGTGTAAGGAGATTGCTCCTGCACCGATCATGTCATGCCCATATTAAGGGAAAAATTGGGGATCCAATGTCAGAGGAGAGTCGCCGTGAAGTGAGCCGTGACCTCTAACATCGAACGCATCATCGCCCTTTGGCAGTCCCAGGTCGGCCACCCTGTTTGCCAGTTAGGGCCACCCTGAAGAATGCTGCCATGCTGACCGGGTTGCAGCCCATGCGCAGAGGTGGAATGGTGACCCTGTATGGCAAGGGGGGGCCACCGCGACAAAGCAAGAAGTGTGGTCTGATCAAGACCGTCGACGGAGGAAGGAGGATGTTGTGGTGACTGAGTGGGCTGAAGAGGTGACTGAGGACCCCATCCTTGGAACTTACCAAGCATCGGAGGAGTAAGTAGAATACCTGACCACCGCCGCTGCAGGACTGCGTGTGAGGAAAACGAGAACACCCAACCTCAGCCCTCTTGGATCGCGTGTGAAAGACCAGAGGCTACTGCTGCAGCTCCAGCACCCGTGAAGGGGCTCACTGAGAGACTATGGCCGCTCGGATCCTGCAGGTATGGGTGAGACAGGATTTTGGGCCAGGCAGCATCAAGGGGATTTTGTTGCTAGATAGCGGGGGGGGGCTGAAACACTTTTTACTTTAATTGATAGAGAGGGTCTCCTGAGACTCGGACTACTAGTTGGACTTAACCTGAATGAAACCTATAGTGAATGGGGAATAACCACTACCGCTAGCTAGACAGTAGTGGGACTCAGGTAAATTGATGTAAGATATAGTTTGATGTACATAAAAGTAAGTTCAGTGATATTGGTTGCTAATGGTACTTACTTTACTTACTTAGGTCTACTACCCCTCCTGGGGTATGGGTATAGACCATCACTCAGGACTTTCCAGCCATCTCCGTCCTGGGGTTTTCTTTCAATTCTGTAACACATCTCCTTGCCGTCAGCCTCAAGGCATCGGCGACATGTGATTCTTGGACTTACTCTTTTCCTCTTCCCTTGAGGGTTCTAGGTCAGGGCTTGTCTGCTGGTGTTACAAGCGGGTTTGAGGAGGGTGTGACCTATCCAGCCCCAGTGTCTTTTCATGATTTTGTCATGAGCAGGGAGTTGGAAAGTCTGCTGTCATAGGTGATTGTTGCTGATGGTATTTAAGCAGAGGATTTGAAGGATTTTCCTCGTCAGGTGTTGATGAAGGTCTTTTTTTTTGTTGGTTTGCATCGTTAGGTCCTTGGAGCTCCAGATCTTCTTTAGCTAAATGAAGGGAGCCCTTGCTTTGCCTATTCTTGCCTCGACGTCCTTGTCTGTGCTGCTCTGCTTGACTACGACACTGCCCAGGTAGGTGAAGGCTTCAACCTCCTCCAGCGCATCGCCTGCAAGAGAGACTGCAGTTGTGCTGGCTATGTCAGCCTTCAGAATCTTCTCCCCTGTGGATGTTGAGGCCAAGTTGTGCCGATGTGGCTCCCACATTGTCAGTCTTCTCCTGCATCTGCAGATGGGTATGGTAGAGTAGGGCCAGGTCTGAAGCAAAATGCAGGTCGTCGAGCTGTGTCAAAGGTGTCCACTGAATGCCATTCCTTCTCCTTGCTGTGGATGTCTTCATGATCCAGTCTTTGGCCAACAAGAAGAGAAAAGGCGAGGGTAAACAACCCTGGTGGACTCTGGTCTTCACTTGGAAGGCTTCCACGAGTTGTCCTCCATGTACTGTCTTGTAGGTCATTCTCTCGTAAAAGTTCCTGATGATTCTTGCAAGTTTATCTGGCACACCGTTGCAGCTGAGGCGTTTCTAAAGGGTCTCTTTGTCCTCGCTTTCGAGTGGCTTCTCATAGTTGATATAGTAGGTCCATTCCATCGAATGCTAAAGGATGATGCGCAGTGTTGCAGTCTTGCCTGTGCAGAATCTATCTCTGCTGAAGTTAACATGGTGTGTTTAAAATAGTTTAAGCAGTTCTACATATTTTCTTTTTTGTGTGGATTTTGTTTTTGTGTATCCACCACTGCCCAATAGAGTCCCCGGCCTTTGAGTAGCAGGTGCATGTATATTGGCAGGTTATGTAGGTGTTGTGAGGGTTTGGCTGTTTATGCTCTTTTTCCTCCAACGCAAGTGTGGAGGATGAGTTGCCATGTTTCCCTCGAGGAAAATTCTACTCTAAATATGACTGATCAAGTACTGACTTTCCATTCTATTTCCTCTGTGTTTAGGGTATTCTGACGTCAATGGAATAAGAAAAATGCAGCTGAGGCGGTGCACAAAGGACAGACTTTTGTCTAGCAAACTGCATACTCCAAATTGGACCGAAGAACCTTTATGGCGGCAGATGGATGAACAGATCATTTATGATGGCCCGTCCGCATCCGCCAACCTCTAGATGAGGTTCTATGACTTTAACTGTGATGGTGAAATCAGTTTCTTAGAGGGAGGAGTTGACTTTCTTTGGATAGGGCAGATGGCACTTACCCTTTCTTTGGTTGCCACTGTGTCCTTTGAAGTAGAGTTCTGTGTCAAGGTCATATTCAAGTGATTTTGCGTTGGGTTTTAGTTGGCGAGAAAACCATCCGCAGTCAGTCATTCTGGAGAGCTGTGCTTGAATTTGTAGATGCTTTGGGGTGTTTGGCAAATTGAAGGAGCTCTAATTTTGTTGGGTTTAGTTTTAGATAGGCGCTGGACATCCACTTCCGAATAAGTTCATGGTAGCTCTTGAATTGCTGAATGGCTTGTGAAGTGGAGCTTTTCCGCTGGGCTGGAGTGGCTTCTAATGAGCATATGATTGGATCTTGATGCTGGTGTTTTTTTCGAGGTGGATTCCAAGGAGCTTTATGTAAAGATTGAAAAGGATTGGGAGCAGAATGGAGACCGGGCAAACTTCACAGGAGGCGAGGAGTCAGTGGTAACTTGATGCTCTCATATCGATGAATCGGTGCCAGATGACAATGTTGTCAAGAAATTTGTGCAGGAGTATGGGTATTGACGCTTTTGACATGTCTGTTTTCTTCAGGTGTCAGATCGTGGGTCTGTTGGTCTATGATGGGTTTGCGTTAGTTTTACTCTTCCTTAAAATTTCTTGGAGTCAAGTAGTTGCTGCTGGTGTCTGGATATTGAAGAGTCTGGTATTGTTGGTTATTGTTTAGGTGTCTGATAGTGTGTCTGTTCTTCTTTGGGAGTTTGATAGGCCCTTTTGGTCTCATGATGTCTGATAGTGTGTCTGTTGTTCTTTGGGTGTTTGATGGGTTTCTTTGGTTTCACTGCTTCTTTAGATATCTGAATTCATGAAGTATCTGGCTGTTGGTGGTTGGTTGACCGTTAGAAGGTGGTTCTGACAATATGGGCTGCCCGGATTTTTCGCTTTTTGAGGCTCATGAATTGGAACTTACCCACAGTGAACTCATAATGAAGGAGACTGCATGGGAATTTTACTGATGTCCCCCTGGCTTGACTAGGCCACTGCGCAGCAGCTGGAGTAAGGGACACCGGGCTGGTTACATGCAGACATGTGTACATGCGTGTGCACACGTGTAGGGGCTGCTCAGGGGAGATTCCCAGCGTCTGCAGTCCGGGAGCAGCTACAAGATGAAGGGTATGGCAGGACTTGTGCACAATTGGGTGGTATTCACAAAACAAGACCTAGACCGAACAGGCATCAAACATTAAATCAATTAATGGTGTACCATCAAATGCAAAACTTTTGCAAATAACTCCTCTCTTTTAATTGCTGAGGTAGGAGGTACATCCAAGTTATGCCATAATTAAAAAACATATGCCCAATCCCTTGAAAACGTAAAACCAGTTGTGAGATAACAAATAACACACACCTACGTGCCTAAATCAGGTAGATAGAAAAAGTGTGTGTGAGCGAGTTGGCGCCTCACGGGCGAACCACCAACGGGAACCTGGCAGGTACTCACCAGGATTGCCCTGATCTCATCATTGACAACATCAAGCTCAAAAGAAAGATGGGTATCCACAAAACAGTGTTTGTGAGGGAATGCAGTGTGTGGGAATAACAAACAAACCCAATACGTGTCAAACAACAAATATGTAAAAGACCACAAGCAACACGGAACTTAGCTTTATTCTGTCACCTTCGTGTTGGTCGCGGGGTGTTAAAAAAGTGTGAATGGCTAATACCTATCTAGCCATACTCTGCTTGCCAACATGTTTCATTGCCACTTCTATTTTAGACAATTTCTCCAGGCATCACACATTTTTAAGCCACTGCATTAGGACAATCGATGTCTTCACAACTGAAATACAAATAAAAAACACACACATAGTTGTCATCCTTTCATGTCCAGAAGCCAAAAGGTGAGAGGCTTCAAAATGTGAGAGGTCACAAACCACACACAACATTCTGTTATTTACCCTCAATCGACCACCTTGGCGCATACCAGTCGAGAGGTCCAAACCATAATAGGTTTCAGGGTGACTCCAGGTGTGAGTCACTTTTCTTTCCGCAATTTTACTGTGAAGAATAGAGCATATATGGTTTTAATCTCTATATATCTATTGTAGTAAATCACCATTGATTATTGTGGGCCTTTACAACACCCTATATTCTACAACTGTGACTTTGTCGATGTTGAGAGGTAAAGGAACCCTTTGAATGCAGGTGATGTCACTTAAATCTCAGTACAGCAATAACCCACAAGGCTTCCTAAGAAGTACAGACTCTGTTAAATGGCGCTTAGCTATGGTGCATCATAATAGAGCAATGCGATAACATTCCCACTGGACCACTGTGCCAAAATATTCATTCTCACCCTGTAGATACATAGACGACGTGCTCTGCATCTGGGCTGGGGACGAACCAAGGGGAGGGAGGCTCAATGGCCGTCGCCGCCGTACGAACAACTTGGTCCTACTGAGGATCCGGCAAGTACCCAGACGGTGCCCCGCGAGTTCGACCTCGGCCCGCGGTCCATTTCCGACATTGTTCGTATGGCGGCGACGGCCATTGAGCCTCCCTCCAATTACCTATCTCAATCGGAAATCCTTAAAAACGTTCGCCATATCCGGCACAACTAAGAAGCCAACAACCCTTCACCTCCGCCCATAACCTATTACGAACGGAAAGTACAACATAAAATGCTCGGCACCACGCCGTAACGGGGATTGCAAGAAAGCTGACGATCCTTCAGCATCCACCGTATTATCAGGGAAACAGTTTTGTTATCTAAGGAACGTACTTCCTGGCAGTCTTGCTGCAAACCAGCCATGGCGCCATCACCAATATCTACTAACCAAGTTTACCATCCTCCACCTCTCTTCAAGAGGCGCTCCTAAATTCAGGCAAACCCTATTATATAAGTCCTGAAGATGATCCCCTTTATGTAACTGAGCAAAGGGATCGAAACGTCGACACCTATGAGTTGGCATACATGAAAATAATTTTTATGTGGTTGTGTATGTACTACTCCAGGCGACACTGTCACTATCCCTTACCTATAACAGTGCCCTGCCTGCTCCTTTCTTTTGCCTGAAAACACCCCTTTCACTCTTTTCTATTTCCTTTTCCTCCTAGTACGGCACAGGATTGTGTCTTGCTATTGCTGTAGAAATGTATTATAACCATATTTGATATGTGTTGATAAATAAATTCCTTGCCCGGCTGGACAAGGAAGTTCAAACATATAGTAGCCTATTGTGTTCTATATAGTATTTGCTCTATCCCCAAGAAAGCTAAGAACCTTTGTTTCTGAGAAATCAGTTGATACCCATGGTTCGTAGCTACCCGCTGGGTCCCCCTTGTTGTTCTAAAAAAGCCCTCCACCGAATGGGCATGCGGGGGCCCCGGGTGGAACTGGGACCCCCAGAGCGATCAAGCAAGGTGCAAAGGGCCCGGGTGGGACCGGGCCCCAAAAAACCAAAGGAGCGGCCAGGGGTGGGCTCCCCGAACCGGTTACATTCACCTGGGGGTCCGGGTGGGACCAGGCCCCCCATCGAGGGCTGGAGATGCGGCGAAGCCACAGCGTGATCGCAGCTCCCTCCGAAGATGCGGGGGGGAGCCACTACTATAACATGCGCAGAACAGGAGCTGTAGCGCCCCATAATGCCTTGCCAGGCATGGGGAATGCATAGTTTTGGTGCCTGGTGGCCCCCTCAGAGGAGGGGGTCACCCTAAATTGGAAAAAAGGTGCTGGGGGAGCTGCTGGAGAAGCGCAGTCTCCCCCCCCAGCACGAAGAGACGTCCCTCCCTAAGTTTCCTGGGGAGTTGAAAGGAATAACCCCTCAAGGGCTCAGCCATAATTCAAGGCTGGAACTTTTGTTCCACAGCTGGGGGTGTATTGCGAAGTGCATCAAAGAGTGAAGGGCTGAGTTGGGGATGTCTAGAGAAAGGCATCCCCTGAAGGTGAAGAGGTGTAATTGCACAGAAATGCATTTACTAATGGTTATTTCTTTTAGGGGGACTGATGTTCACGTGTTTAATGGGAAGTACAGGATAAAAGTGATGACATAAGCAAAGTGGGGTTATGTTGTCAGACATTCCTGCTAGGGTGTCTGGCTGTATATGCGTAATCCTGTCATTTCATCTGTGATGCCTTTAGTGGCTGTAATTGCAATGCATTCTAATGATACCCAAATGTGATGAGTATTATCATTCTAAAGTGATGCTTAAACATGTATTCTTGCTGCTGCGCTTAGGTGAAGAACCCAGACTGCTAACCCTTAACCCCTTCGCTGCGGGTGTTTTTCCCCTCCTGTGCGGGGGTGAGGGGTCCGCGCGCAGTGCCCTCATGCTGGTGACGAGCTCAGCTCGTCATGGAGTACAGCGGAGCTGTCCTCATGACGAGCTGAGCTCGTTACGGCCGCACCCATTTTTGGAACGTTCAGCACAGCTGGGAAATTAGCCCCGCGTGCGAACGCTCCAACGGCCGTGACGAGCTCAGCTCGTCATGAGTGCAGCTCAGCTGTACTTCATGACGAGCTGAGCTCGTCAGCAGCATGGATGAGGTTAAGATGTAGAGGTGCATACTTCATGGTCAGTAGGAAATGTGTAATCAGGGTTGTGTGTCACCAAGACAGTGTTACCTAATTTAAATGCTTGTTGAGATACTGGGGGGGGGGGTTCGTCACTGGGATGGTGCCAGTGTGCAGGGCCCTCGCTCCAGGTTATGTTCAACTAACTGCATTGGGGGCAAGATGATGTGCATACATGGGAGGGGTGGTACTAGACACCCCCTGCTGGAGGGGTGGATATGTTATGCAATGTCACAAAGTAATTCCAACAGCTTATGTATATTTGTAAATTGGTGAATAGTATTGAGTAGTGAGTGTGTTTAATAAATGTACTCTTACTTTTATAAAGTAAAGTACAGACTGGACAATCACTTATTTATTGAGTGTTATTTTTGTGCACCTGCAAATGGCGATTACAAGCCCACACCACCTCCCTTGAGTAAGCCTCAGACTGCTCTGCAACTCTACCCTCTGAGAGTCAGGCGCTACAATTGGGTGTTTGGTTCCCAGTGAAGGACAAATGTAGTCATGTTATTTGTGCAGGCCTCACAGCTGCTGCCTCGTTTTCCAACGTTGACTGATAGCGCTAACTGGCTTTTGCTGTCTGATAGCCCCGATTGGTCTATTGGTGGCTTATAGTGTCTTATGCTATCTAGCAGTGTCTGTTGGTCTATGGGTGTTTACTGGATAGTTTCTTGGAGTCAAGTAGTTGCTGTGGGCGTCTGGGTATTGAAGTGTCTGGTATTGTCGGTTATTGTTTAGGTGTCTGATAGTGTGTCAGTTCTTCCTTGGAAATTTGACTGTGTGTTTTGGCCTCCTGGTGATTCATGATGCCTAGAGCCTGAAGCTCAGGATTGTAAAGCAAATGCTAGGCCTGTCTGAAGACACTCGTGATGACACTGCTTGAGGTCTCCACTTCCGGGGCGTGGCCCTTTCTTGTGACAGCTATTTGATAGGGGAATATTTTGCATAGATTATTGTGTGTGGTGTTACGCAAACAAATGATGGACGGAATGCCGAATAAATCATACATTCACCCCCAGTCAATAGATCTGGGTTAAACCATCATTCCTTTGCTCACCACACCATCCCAGTTTGGGCCCAACCATATACAGATAAGTCTTGACCATGTTCCTCATGGGAACAGTCCAGCCTGAATGACCAAGCCAGGTCAACCCTGGAGCAGAGACACGCATCCTGGGACCAGTGGTAAAGTACCTGTGCTCCCTCTTTAAACATGGTTGAATTGTCATATTCCTAATTGATCTATTTAACTCACCTATAAATGCCAAGAATATGGTACAAAATGTACCAAGGCCCGGAAGTTAAATGCCGCAAATGGACTGCAGCACATACTGTGCCATCCACTACAGTGGCACTGCAAACATGGCTTCATGCCTACCAGTGTAGCCGAACTGTAGCAGTGTAAAAACTGCAATTTGACCTTTCAAAATAATCCTTTTGACAAGTGAAAAAGTCCCTTTTAAATATTAATAAGTCACCCATTGTAGGGTTTGTTGCCTGCAAAGCGGGCTGCATGGTATTGAAAAGTAGCACATGTAATAATGTAACATTAACAGGTCCTTATAGCAACTGCCACTGAAAAGCTATTTTTTACTGTGGCAGTCCTAGCTGTCCTATGTAGAAAACCAGGGTACAGATTAAAACTCCTAACAGTGTTTCTCAGGACAAATAGTTAAAGAGCTTTTTTTAATAGTTATTAAAAGCTAATTTAATGGGGATGTTGGATTTTTAATAAATATTAAGGAACAGTGACTTTTACTTTTTTACCTTTTCCCTGCCTGGTGCTCCTAGAGGCTAATTTGCATTTGCTCTCATACTTCTCCTAGCCACTGATTAGTATTTAAATAGGTGTGAAATGCCTTCCAGGAGCAAACAATAGACTGACGTGAATAGGCAGCGATGACTCCCCTGAATCTCACTGAATATGCTGGGTGGGGAGAGTGAGCATCCTTTTTGGTATTACAGTGACAGATGTGTTGGGTTTAGATATAATACTTTGGAGAGCACTTGATAGGCAGAGACTATTATTGAATATCCACTGTCTGGTTGGTGATAAACCCTGCTTTGACCTACCAGACTTCTGTCTCTGCTTATGGGGTATAGTGGCTGCCTCACAATAGATTTTGGTATTAGATGTGAGAGAACAGTAAGATTTCCATAGTACACTCATTGCACAGACCCCTCTCCCTCAGAGCTGCAGTTTAGTGTGGCCGAATACTTTCACCATCTTGAAAATGCTCAAAGTGGGTAGGACTGGGCCCGAGAACTTTTACCACATTCATTAGGGTGTGCCCAGGAGTCATTCCTACCCACAAGTTTGTAACAAGCTTAAATATCACTTCTCAAAGCACCTACTTCAGAACACTCCTGGGCCTGGGAAGAGTGGAAGAGGTCAACTAAACCTGTTGTCTGCACCCTGAGAAGAGTCCTGAAGGACTGAACCTGCGTTCTCTTGTGCCCAGGATAAAGGGTCATAAGGCTGACCTCCTGTTCAAGCTACAGGAAAGTAACCTTCCCTGCAAATGCCCAGCTGATCAGTGGTAGGCCCGGGCGGTGAACTCCGCTCAGTTCGTGAAGTTTTTCATGCTCCAACTGTAAGTTGGTGATGGTGAGCGAGGAAAATCCAATGCAAGACTGCTTCCCAGAGGGGTTTCTAAACGCAAGCGGTTGGGGATGGTCGCGATCAGTCATGCTGAGAAACCTTACATTTGCGTTGAGGAAGCTGACGCTCAAGGAGTGGCAGAAAGAAGCAGCGCCCTCTTGCGCTGCATGTGATGCCATTTGAACTGATTTTACAGCACGAGGCAAACACCCAGCGCTAAGAATCAGTTCAAACTGCACGAGATAATGCACTCCGCCACTTACGGAACTCCACGTAGCTTGGCAGAGTTTTTTTGTTTCCGCGAACTCCGTCCTGTCCTAATCAGTGGTACATAGACTTGGACTGGACCCTGTTGTTGGCCTCTGCCTGACACCCTGTGTGTCTTTATGTGCCTTGTCTGAGGTCCTGGGGGAGCTATAGGAGTGTACTCCTGTGGTGGATTGTGGATTAAAGGACTAAAGTCAGGAAGTAAAATCTTTGACCAGGATGCACCTGGATGGTGTTTCCGACCCATTCTCCAAAGTGGTCAGCGTCATATGGCACCTAGGTCCTGGTCTACTGCAACCATTAATTATCATTGGCACTTTGTACTTCTTGGTGCTATTGCTACTTGAAACTTTATAAAAACACGCATTTGAAATGCAATCAGTCTTGCATTTGTGAAATTAGAGCTATTGGTATTGTAAATTACAAAAGATGTACGTATGATTTTTTGGTTTGTAAGCATTTAGCACTGCTGTTCTGTAACCTGATCAATTAAAGTAATTTAACAGACGACGCATTTACGTGTGCTCTAATGACCTTCTTGGACAGATAAGCACTTTCCCTGATCACTGACCCAAATGTAGAACATAGGAGAACAGAAATCAGAGAGCATAGAAAAATGAAAGCAAAGCATAGAGCTTAGCAGAGCAGAAAGAAGAGAGCATGGAGAAAGAAAAGCAGAGAGTGTGGGAGAAAGGAATGAGGCTGTCCGCGGTGCACACAGTGTGCCCACCTAAAAGGGCGGCCCCCCTAGTGCTGCATTCAGCACTTCACCACGCTCTAGTCATGGGGACCCTGGGGAGTCCCTCAGAGGATGCCTTCATCTTTATCCCTCCTGGTCAAGCTGAGATTTCAGCTCAGAGGGCTCTACAGAATTTGATCCAGACTCCGGGAGAGCTTCTTCCCTGTTTGTCCTGTTTACGACCTGTGTTAATAATTAAGGGGAGCAAATGCACCTTTCTTTTGGTAGAGCTACAAAATTTGTCTTATTTTTAAATTGTTTACTTACCTCCAATTATCCATATGCCGGTTTTTAGCACCCCCCGCCCGCCTCTCTGCCCGACCGCATCTCCCTCCATGGCCGCGGCTGCTTATAGCGCCTCTGGACATACCTGTTGCCCATAACCTTCCTGTTCCCTCCGCTCTTAAGCCTCCTCGGCTGGCCTTTGCACCCAGTGAACAAGCCAATCTCCCCAGCCTTCTCTACCTGCTAAGGCCATCCTACAATCTTTAAGTAACAATTAACAAACTCTCCTTCCTCTTAATATGGCTGCTGGCGTCCTCCCATCATCATCCCTAGCCCAGCCACCCTCTGGACTGTACTCCCCCCTGTAAATACCTGAGGAATGGTCCAATGATGGGGCCAGCTGCAGAGCGCCCCCACTTTCAAAGACATTCCAGTGGGCTCAGAAGACTCGTAAATATTGATTGGCCCAAAGACCCACCTGGATATCTCATTCCTTCCCTAGAGGACGCGGAACTGGCTTTGTTTGCCGTGAAGAGAAACAAAACTTTCACAGGTTTGAAGTCTACATTTATTTGTTTTGCAGACCCAGTTGCACATTGAACAGGTTGCTCTCAAGCACTGGTTCTGGGGCTTTGCTGACTTACCTCTCCTCTCCTAGGCAGACGCCACGTCTTCCAATGTTGGGAAAGCCAATGACATTGAATTCTCCAGTGATGCCTCCAAGCCAACCGTCATTAACGTCAACATCAACGATCCCTCATGCTTGGCCTCCCTGCTAGAGCGAGTCAAGGCAGCAATGAGGATGCAGCCATCTGCCAAGGATGGCGACTCCGTGTCCAGCGGGGAGCAGAAGGTGCTGGGGGTACGTGAGTAATCCTATATCTTTGTTTGTTTGTGAGGACCAAGTATTGTTCATAATCGTGGAGAATCATTTGGTTGGTGAAACCTATTGTTTTCTGCTGGGGTGTCTTCTGAAGAGGCCAGTCCTCAAGACCTTTCTTAATTGCAGGAGGGCTCTTCATATGGATGTTGTTCAAGATCTTGGAACATAGATGGAAAAAGCCAGTCTTGTGGGTTTCTCTTTTTTGCAGTTCTTTATTTCCAGGCCTTGCAATCTTCTAGTCTAAGATGTGGTACTATTTCCTGAGGTAGTTATTTTCTCGCCCAGGTCAGCATTGGTGTAATTTCTTGTGGTCACCTACGCGGTGCAGCCGGTTCTGATGATTAAATGTACTTGGACATGGAGTTGGTGTTGTTCCTTCATGATGAGGGTGATGAGGTTAAAGATCTTCAAGCTTTTGATCAGCTATGCCTCAATCAATCAGGGAATTTTAAGTGTGCTACTCAACCGTGAGGGTCTCAAGGCGTTTGGGGGGGGGGCAGCTCCGGTCAGGTCTTGAGGGTCTTCCTTAAGATGTGCAGGGTGGGGCGGATAGGATGTTGATCAGGAACTCATTCCAGGTCTTGGCCGCAATGTAGGAGAAGGTTCTTCCACCTGTTCTTGTTCTGCGTATGCATGGGGGTTCGGCGAGGGCAAGGGCGGTGGATCGGAGGTTTCTCTTGGGTACATGGGAGGAGATTCTATCGTTGAGATATTGGGGTCTGGTGTTGTGGAGGCATTTGTAGGCGTGGGTGAGTATCCTGAAAGTTACTCTCTTCTCGACGAGGAGCCAGTGGAGATTTTGCAGGTGTTGGCTGATGTGATCCTGTCGAAGGCGCGCCAAACGTAAGCCCGTCTGCGCCCGTCCGCACCTGGCCCGCGCCCAGCGCCAGAACCCCTAGCCCCCGCCGATGCAAGACAAGACGACCAGCCAGACCTACGATGCCGCCGCCCTCAATGCACTCAATGCCGGCTGGAATCCCGCCTGCTGCCAGGCCACCCCGAAACGCTTCCACGGACCCTTCACCTGCAAAACCTGCAAGTTCACCTGCCTCCGATCCTGCACCGCACCCCCCAAGCCGAGCACCAGCAGAAACCACCTCAAGTGCATCCTGCTCAACACCCGCTCCGTCCACAAACACGCCGTGGAACTCTGGAACCTGCTCGACACAACATCACCAGACATCGCCTTCCTCACAAAAACCTGGATGAACGTCTCCTCAGCCCCCGACATCGCCATCGCCATCCCGGACGGGTACAAGATCATCAGGAGGGACCGCGTCAACCAGACTGGAGGAGGCATCGCCATCGTCCACAAGAACACCATCCGCATCACGACCGACCACGACGACACCTACCCCGCCCCGAGCACCTCCACTTCCAGATACACACCGACCCTAAGACGACGCTCAGAGGCACCCTCATCTACAGACCCCCGGGACCACGCACACAATTCAGCGAAGACATCGCCGACTTCATCCTCCTAGGGGACCTCAACTTCCACCTGGAGAACAACAAAGACCGCAACACCGCCGCCCTGCTGGACAACCTCACCAACCTCGGACTCAAGCAACTGGTCAAAACCCCCACCCACTACGCCGGCCACACCCTTGACCCCGTCTTCTCATCCAGCAAGCACATCACCTTCAGCCACTCCACCGGACTCCATTGGACCGACCACAGCTGCGTCCACTTCAGCTTCAGAAGAACCATGACCCATCACCACCCGCAACAGGCTCCTCACAGGAGCTGGAGCAAGATCACCGCCGACCAGCTCACCACCTCCCTCAGCCAGAACCCACCCGCCAGCACAAGGGACCCCAACGAATCAGCCCGCAACTTCACGCAGTGGTTGACCGCCTGCGCCGACGACCTCGCACCACTGAAGAACCTTCCCAGCAGACCCAGAAGCAAGAAGGCCTCCTGGTGCACCGACGACCTCAAGGACTCCAAGAAGACCTGCCGCACCCTCGAGAAAGCCTGGCTCCTCGACCGGACCACTGACAACATGACCGCCCTCAAACACGCCACCCGCAAGCACCACCAGCTTATCCGCACCACCAAGAAGAAATCTCTGAAGGAACGACTGGACAACAACGCCCACGACAGCAAGGAACTCCTCAGCATCGTCAAGGAGTTCTCCAACCCCAGCACCGGCACCAACGACATCTCTCCTTCACAAGATCGCCGACATCCACAACAGCTTTGGCGCACCATCCACGCACCCAACCGGAGAACCAATGCCCCCCACCGCCACCCTCTGCACCTGGACCACGGTGACCACCGAAGACACAGCCCGCACGATGAACACCATCCACTCCGGATCTCCGACCGACCCCTGCCCCCACCACGTCTTCAACAAGGCCGACTCCACCATCGCACCCCAACTCCGGAACATCATCAACACCTCCACCTTCCCGGAGAGCTGGAAGCAGGCCGAGATCAGCGCCCTACTGAAGAAACCAACAGCGGACCCCACCGACCTCAAGAACTTCCGCCCCATCTCGCTCCTCCCTTTTCCTGCCAAAGTCATCGAGAAGCTCTTCAACAGACAGCTTGCCGCCTTCCTCGAGACGAACGGATCCCTCGACCCCTCATAGTCCGGTTTCAGAACCAACCACTGCACCGAGACTGCCCTCATCGCAGCCACCGACGACATCCGAGCCCCGCTCGACAACGGGGAAACAGTGGCACTCATCCTCCTGGACCTCTCTGCAGCGTTCGACACGGTCTGCCACCACACCCTAGTTCAACGCCTCAACAACATCGGCATCCAAGAGAAGGCACTGGAGTGGATCACCTCATTCCTCGCCGGAAGAACACAGAGAGTCCGCCTCCCCCCGTTTCGATCCGAGGCCACCGAAGTCATCTGCGGCGTTCCGCAAGGAACATTACTCAGCCCCACCCTCTTCAACATCTACATGAGACCTCTTGCAACCATCGCACGCCAACACAACCTCAACATCATCACCTACGCCGACGACACCCAGCTGATCCTCTCCCTCACCAGAGACCCCGACACCGCCAGAACCAGCCTATACGAAGGGATGAAAGACGTCGCCGAGTGGATGAAGAACAGCCGCCTGAAACTTAACTCGGACAAGACGGAAGTCCTCATCCTGGGACCATCGCCCTCCGCCTGGGACGACTCCTGGTGGCCCCCCGCCCTGGGCAGCGCACCCAAACCAACAGACCACGCACGATGACCAGACAAGTCAATGCCGTCTCCTCATCATGCTTTCTCACCCTTCGCATGCTCCGCAAGATCTTCCGATGGATCCCGACCGAAACCAGGAAGACGGTCACCCAGGCACTCGTCACCAGCCGACTGGACTATGGGAACACCCTCTACGCTGGAACCACAGCCAAGCTACAGAAAAGACTCCAACGCATCCAGAACGCCTCCGCTCGACTCATCCTGGACATCCCCAGACGCAGCCACATCTCCGGCCACCTGAGGGATCTGCAGTGGCTCCCCATCAACAAGAGGATCACGTTCCGGCTCCTCACCCACGCACACAAGTCTCTCCACGACCTGGGCCCCAAGTACCTCAACGACCGCATGACATTCTACACGCCCACCCGCCCAGCTACGATCTACTAGCCTCGCCCTCGCCGCCGTGCCACGCATCCGAAGATCCACCGCCGGAGGCAGATCCTTCTCCTACATGGCGGCCAAGACCTGGAACTCCCTCCCCATCCACCTTCGGCTGACCCAGGACCATCTCGCCTTCAGGAGATAACTCAAGACCTGGCTGTTCGAGCAGTAATGGACCCCCTCCCCCAAGCGCCTTGAGACCCTGCCGGGTGAGTAGTGCGCTATACAAGTGTTATGATTGATTGATTGATTGAAGGATGCCGAGAACGAGTCTGGCTGCAGTGTTATGTATGGTCTGGAGTTTGCAGAGCAGAGACTTGTTGTTCCCAGTGTAGAGGGCGTTTCCGTAGTCCAATCTGCTGTGTATAGTGATGTGTCTGGAAGGCTTTGCAACAGAAAGTCTCCAAGTCTGAGACAACTAAGATTTTATCTCTTGTGATGAAATCAGTTTCACTGAGACAGGCGTTGACGTTCTTCAGAAGGTATACATCAAACTTACCTGTCTTGGTTGTATCGCCAATGTGTTCTTTGAAGGAGAGTTTGGCGTCAAAGTTTTACCCAAGTAATTGTGTGTTGAGCTTGAATTGACAGCAATATTGTCCACAATAATTTCAGAAAGACGGCTTGAGTTTGGAGATGGTTGGTGCTTTCGGCAAATAGGAGGAGTAATTTTGTCAGATTTACTTTTAGGTAGGCTCTGGACATCGGGTTCTGAGTGAGATCAGGGAAGATCTTGAAATGCTGAATGTCTTGTGAAATCAGGCAGGGTCTGGTGGCTTAGTGGACTAATCTGCTGGCTGTAGGGACTTATGTTTGACATTATGGTCACAGATTCAAATCCCGACTCGTCCACTTAGCCTTTCATCCTTCTGAGATTGATAAAATAAGTACCATCAAGCTGGGTTACAATGAACATGTGCTATTCGGCACCACAATACCCTTCTGGATGACCGTGCGATTTACAAAAACACGTTATGTTATGAAGATATGCATTTAAGTTGGAGTGGTCTCCATTGAGAATTGTCATAAGACAGATGGTCTTTTGAGAATGGGAGGGAATATTAAGCAGTCGAGAAGAGAAAAGGATAGGGTTGGGATGTCACAGATGCAGCCATGTAAGGCGAATACGCAGGCACTGTCTTAAGAGGACATGGAATCCAGAGGTTGTTGAAGGACCAGGGATGCTGAGAGCCATCTCACCTGATGTTTGTCTCCGCAGGCCGTACTGATCGTCATCGGAGCGCTCTGCCTCGCCTTTGGTGTTATCGTTTGTTTCTATGAAGAAGGCTTCGTGTTCCGGACTGGATCTGGATTCTGGACAGGGATTCTGGTGAGTAAATTGTGATAGGAAAGAAGAGAAAGGGAAAAGGTTTTTGAGGGGAGTAAGCTTCAAGGCATCATTGCTAGTGGCATGCACTCTTTACAACGCAGGCTTTACCCCTTCTTACTTTTACGATGCTGAAGTTACCATGCAGGTAAGTACCATGCATGCAATTTCCAGGCACTTTTACAACACATGTAGGTGTTTATTTAAGTGAATTTAAGAGACCTAGGGGCATATTAACAAGGGCTTTATCTCCGCTTTTTTGGCTTTAAAAGCCAAAAAAGCAGAGATAATCTTTTCACCCTATTTACAAGTGGTTGCTAACATGCATTAGCGCATGTTAGCACCCAATGCCTCCCTTTGCATCTCTAATGAGATGCAAAGTGGGCGACACTGGGCAGTACAGCCTTGCAAATATCGCTGATGAAAACATCGCGATATTTACAAGCCTGCCCCAGCATTTAAGCAGGCGTTAGTTTCTGGAGAAAACCACTGTTTTCGCCAAAAACTAACGTCTGCTAAAATGCATACTTACCTATCCCTAACATTGCGGGTGGATTATGCTGATACAACCACAGGGTCGTATCAGCAAGGTTATCGCTGTTTTGCAGGGAACGTCGCTGGAAAAAAAGCGATGTTCCTTTGAAAATGGTGATTTCCCCGCTATCGCTGAAATTTTTATCGCCCTGGAGAAACGCGTTGTTAATAACGCGCTACCAGGGCGATAAATTCCAGAGATAGACAGCGATAAATAAAAAAGCGCTAAACACGCTTTGCATTATTTATCGCTATCTCTTGATGATATGCTCCCTGGCTTTTTCTAAAACAATCCACATATGAAAACAAAGCGAGGGATGAGAAAGCCGGCATCTGCACAGGCTTGGGACGCAATAGTCACTAAATTTAGAGGCACCACGACTAAAGACAAACAATATATCCATTGAACAGTGAAAGAAATATGCTAAACTTCTAGGGAAATGGTGAAGGGGGGTGACCAGGAAGCCCAAACACAATCCAACAAACGCAGACCCTACATTTGCACCCCAGGTCCCCACCAAAAGCTGATAACACAATCAGAGTTACAAATGCTGAAACAAATAACAAAATCAGAGACAACATACTGAGAAATCTTTTTGTTTTTAATGTTTATAGAAGCATACTCTTTAACTTACTTGTAAGACAATACATCTGTGTATAAACAATAGCAATCCCATATGGAAAAATCCTTCTTGTCAAATACTTGAAAATATTACCAGAAACTGCGTCAGTGTAGTGGCTTGAGGGCCTTACCTTGACAATAGTGTTGAGTAAGTCATCTTCAGATATCACCAAAAATGAGACCTCATCTTCAGTTCATGTTGGGATCAACTGAAGGTTCAGATATTAGAGGCGGGGAGTGCTCAATGGATTCCAGTTCTCATTAAACAACTTTACAAAATCTTCACATTTAGATCTGGGGTCAGGAACTATAATGGCAGGTGAGATCAGTGAATAATCTTACAATATGAGAGAGACACTGGTATTGAGTGTTTATTATACATGCTTAATTTGGAAGGACTTTACTCTATAAATGTTCCCTGTAGGTGCATCTAACTACTGTGAGATTATTCAACCCAGAGAACGAGGGGGGCTTTTCTTAATTTATTCCACAAACCACTTAATATTTTGTTTCTTCAAATAAGTTTTTGGAGTACATAGGAGCAGAGGGCTTTGGTCTCTTCTTTTTACATTTAAGAATAGTAAAGTCATCCAGAAGGTCCTTTGTGCAAACACAGTAATTCACAGTGGAGAAATACACACTTTTTCATCAGGCAGAGAGTTTGAAGGGCTTTCCGTTCCTTAATCTCCAGGGGGTTGATGGCAATGTTTGTTGTGGCATGAAACCATGACAACTCTTTTTTAATGTTGCATTTTGTAATGTATGAAGAATAAAGGGAATGGAATCAATTCATGTTTTTGGATAGAATGTATGTGTGTATGTATGAGTTACTTCCTTGGTGAGACCCTACCCCAAAGTGAGCCAATAATTCTTTGTTCCAAGTTTTCATGGGTTAACGTTTGTCTTTTCTTCACAGTTCATGCTGTCTGGGGCTGCATCGATCATTGGCGAGAAGCATGCTGGCAAGCCATGGGTAATCAGTCTCTTCTGGTATTGAGTTCTGTCCGATTGAGCACCTGTGATCTCTGGAGAACCTCAGTCATCCTCTCTGCACACGGATTCTGAGGATGCCCCAGTGGTCCCTTGTGTGGGGTACCCCAGCATGGTCTGTGTTGCCTGGACGCTGCATGCTGGGTCTTGCTGAAGGAACCTCATCCACTCTCCCAACAGGATCTGACTCATGAGTGTTGTTTATCATCAAGCACTTGACCAGTCGTAGGGCCCTGCCCTGTTATTGAAGCTTTTGTCTTTGTGCTTGCCCCCTGCTGTGTTCCTCCTACAACTTTGGCTTTCCCTGAGAGTTGCTTAGCCCAAACGTGTTCCCTGTTTTTAATTTTCCTAGACTATTCTCTTCCTCTCATGGAAGGTTTCCCTAAATGAATCACTTTGAAGGATCCCCTTGTCTGTCTTTGGCTTATTCTGAAGTCACCGTTCGGCCCTCCTTGCCAGCCGCATGTTCTGCACTCACTGCGTGTTGTCTGTTTGTCACTTAAACTCACTCCATTCATGCTAGGCTCAGTTTCTGCTCATTTATTTACCCTCAGTATTACCCCCTCACATGTCCCTAGTTTCTTTCTTCTCCTCTCACTAAACCTTCTTCCTGTGAGCTCCATAACTTGCACCACCTTTGGTACTTCACTTGAACACACACTGAACATGTTCCCAATTTCAACACGTTCAATCTCTTTGAATAAGTTCTCATTCTCGCCTGTCCTTGTTTTGAGGTAAGTCCTTTTAAGTGACCACAGTGTCTCACCAGTCCATTCATGGAGAGCGTGGGTCCCTGCCTTTCTTGAGCCTCATATTGAGTCTCTTTGGGTGAGCCCAATGTCCTCTCCTGTCCTTGAGCCTCATATTGAGTCTCTTTGAGTGAGCCCAATGTCCTCTCCTGTCCTTGAGCCTCATATTGAGTCTCTTTGGGTGAGCCCAATGTCCTCTCCTGGTCTTGAGCCTCATATTGAGTCTCTTTGAGTGAGCCCAATGTCCTCTCCTGTCCTTGAGTCTCATTTTGAGTCTCTTTGGGTGAGCTCAGTGTCCTCTCTTCTCCTGTCCTTGAGTCTAATATTGAGTCTCTTTGAGTGAGCTTGCCTCCCTCACCTGTCCATGAGTTCACATTGAGTCTCTTTGAGTGAGCCTACCTCCCTTGCCTGTCCTTAGGTTGACATTGAGGCTCTTTGAGTGAGCCTGCCTCCATCGCCTGTCTTTGGGTTCATATTGAGTCTCTTTGAGTGAGCTTGCCTCCCTCGCCTGTCCATGAGTTCACATTGAGTCTCTTTGAGTGAGCCTACCTCCCTTGCCTGTCCTTAGGTTGACATTGAGGCTCTTTGAGTGAGCCTGCCTCCATCGCCTGTCTTTGGGTTCATATTGAGTCTCTTTGAGTGTGCGTGCCTCCCTCGCTTGTCTTTGGGTTCACATTTAGGGTCTTTGAGTGAGCCTGCCTCCCTCACTTGTCCTTGGGTTGGCATTGAGGCTCTTTGAGTGAGCCTGCCTCCATCGCCTGTCCTTGGGTTCACATTGAGTCTCTTTGAGTGAGCCTGCCTCCATCACCTGTCCTTGGGTTCACATTGAGTCTCTTTGAGTGAGCCTGCCTCCAGCACCTGTCCTTGGGTTCACATTGAGTCTCTTTGTGTGAGCCTGCCTCCATCACCTGTCCTTGGGTTCACATTGAGTCTCTTTGAGTGAGCGTGCCTCCAACGTCTGTCCTTGGGTTCACATTGAGTCTCTTTGAGTTAGCTACCTCCATCACCTGTCTTTGGGTTCACATTGAGTCTCTTTGAGTGAGCCTGCCTCCAGCACCTGTTTTTGGGTTCATTCTGGGTCTCTTTGAGTGAGCCTGCCTCCATCACCTGTCTTTGGGTTCACATTGAGTCTCTTTGGGTGAGCCTGCATCCATTTTTTGTAAACTATGTTTTTATTGCAGAATCATAGAATATACAAACAGTTGTTCCGACATATTAGCCTCTGGCATCTGTTGTCCTCAGGTCATAATTGAAAACATCACACAGCCATTCAGCCCGCAACCCGAAGGTCGGGCGGCGCCAGCTATAAAATGTCAGGGACAGAAGGGAGAGGTGAAAAAGAAAACACATGAAAAGGCAATCATTTGTAGTCGGTATAATGGTCTGCCATCCGCATGTCTATGTCCCCTTAAACATCCTTCTCAACATTTACCCTCTTAGAGGAATCCCCAACTCCCCCTCCCGCCACCCTCCCCGTGCTGCTATTGGTGTGGGCCCGTTCAAACATAAATACCCTTATTTGGAAAAAGAATTGGAGGTCAAAATGCAATCCCAATTGTGCCTCACTGAACTTCTCATGATGCTGGTTCCTCATCCTGTTCCTCATCCGCAACCAGATGGTCATTTAGCGCTTGCACTAGTCCCTCCCAAGCCCTCGCCATCTCCATACTCTTTTCATTAGTCGTCCGAGTGGCCTGCTGGAGCCTAACCATACCTTCACTACGGGCCCATTTCTGTAGTTCATATGTCCACCTCCTGCTGGACGGGCCCTCCCTCGATTTCCAGTGCCAGGTGATTTCCCTCTGTGCTAGAATGAGGCCCAGGTCAATGAATTTACCAGTGATTTTTGTTTTCGCCGTATGAGGAAACCAAAGCAATAAACAGGTCGCCATGTCATACTCCACTTGTCGATCAGTAACTACCCTAAGGAGCTCACCCACCTCCGACCAGTATTGCCCCAGCACTGGGTTATTCCACAACATGTGGTCTAGTTCCACATCATGTGCCAAACATAGGGCACGCCGCCCGATGGACCCCGAAGTGTCTCCTAATCTTTCCCGGAGTAAGGTAAACCCTATGTACTACAAAAAAGTGTACCAGCTGAAATCGAGCATTTGTGCTCCCCTTCCAAGTTCTCCTCAGAATGTGACCCCAAGCGGTGTCCGGTATGGGCTTCCCAATGCTCTCCTCCCATTTCTGTTTCAGCCCTGTAAGTGGTTCCAGACCCTCATTCAACATTAGGGAATGGAGGCAGGTGACCACCTTGAATGTGCCCGCCGCCATTACCACGTATTGGCAGGCCATAGTTGTGCTGGGCTCCATCTGTCCAGTTTTCCAGTGTTTGCGTATTGCGGTTGTCACAGCCGCATACAGGAGGAAACTACCATCCGGGAGTCCAGAATGTTCCTGCACCATCCGGAAGGGCAGCAATTTGCCATCAGCATATAGGTCGCCCACCATATGGAGTCCCAAGTCCTCCCAATCCATGAGTGGGGACCAGTCCCCACCATGCGGCAGCGCCGTCAACATACCTAGTGGGATTTCTGGAGCATAAGGGTGGGTCACCCCCGCCCTCTTCTGGCTTCTGTTCCAACATAAACACAGGGTCTTTTCCTCCAACGTTAGATCTCGTAACTCTAGTTGCTGCTGGATGATAATATAAGACAGGATATGTCTTTGTATTCCTACCCCTCAGGCCTGGACAGGGCCTCAGAACTCCTTCGCCACGTGCTGTGTGAGGATCTGTAACTGCGCCGCCAAGTAATACAGTTCGGAATTAGTCCCTCCTCTGCCTTCGGCCTCAGCAGCGTATCCAGCGCCACTCGGCGCCTTCCGTGGCCCCACAAAAAAGCGGTCGTCAGAGTACGTAACTCTTTAAAGATCCGTTGAGGGATCCACAGCGGTAGCGTGCGAAAATAATAGAGTAGCCGAGGTAAAACTACCATTTTGAGCAGCGCCGCCCTGCCCTGTACCGAGAGGGGAAGGGTTGCCCAGAACGCCATGCAGCCCTTCAGGGCTCGTATGCAATGCCCTATGTTGCCTTGTAGCATATTATCGGCCCCATGGTAGATGCGGACCCCTAAGTAGGTGAAACATGAGTGCTCCCAAATGATATCCTCGGTCAGCTGCGGCCGGGGCACATTTGCCCGTAACGGGAAAAGGCAGGTTTTACTCCAGTTGACCCGAAGGCCTGACAGCCTCCCAAAATGCGACAACATTGCAGTCGCTCCATTCAGGTCTTCAGCCGTGTCCTCAAAGAACACCAGCAAATCGTCTGCATAAAGTGAGATGTATTGCGGGATCCCACTGCACGTAATACCAGCATAAGCCCTCCCTGTCCTAGCCCGGGCCGCCAGCGGCTCCATCGCGAGTGCGAACAGCAACGGGGAGAGGGAACACCCCTGCCTCATCCCCCTCCGCACCGGATAGTCGGAGGAAATGACCGACCCCAATCTCACCCTAGCTGTCGCTGAGGAGTAGAGGACCTTCGTCCAGCGTCCGAAGAGGTCGCCCAAGCCAAACTTCCCCAGTACCTTATCAAGGTACCCCCATTCTAAGCTATCAAAAGCTTTCTCTATATCTATTGACAGCACTGCCGGCATCTGATCGGGGTCCAAAGCTCTCTCCAACACCCGCACAAGGCGGCGGATATTGGTCGAGGTGCTCCTGGTCGGGATAAACCCGACCTGATCGTCATGGACCAGTGTGGTCATATGTGGCAACAATCTGGTAGCCAGGATACGACTCAGAATTTTATAGTCCACCGTTAGCATGGACAACGGCCTATACGAGGTCACGTCGCCACTCTCCTTTCCTGGTTTCAGCAGTGGAACTATCAGCGTCTCCCGCATCGACTGAGGCAGGTGTCCCAGCTCCAGCGCTTTGGCATAGACCCCTAGCAGGCGGGGCGCCAAAATATCGATATAGTGAGCGTAAAATGACCATCCACTCCCGGTGTTTTGTTCCGAGCCATCTGCTTAATCGCCCCTTGTATCTCGGGAAGCGTTATTGCGCGCCCTAGATCTTCAGCACTATCCTCATCCAATTGAGGGAGCCGGATCTCCGGCAGATAACCCTTTATGTCGAAGACTTCAGCCTCCAGCTGACTTCGGTAAAGAGACGTATAATAGCCCAAGAAGCGCGAGAGGACCGCCGCCTGGGAATAAACCATCTCTCCCGTTGCCCAGCGCACGCTCAGGATCGGGCATCACCTGGGCACCGGAGTTGCCAATTTCGCCAACAGTGTGCCCACCTTGTCCCCTTCTGCATGTACCTTTGTGGTATACAGTCGATAATCATAACTCCTCAATCTCTCCGTCCCCGCGGCAACCAACTCCTTTGCTTCCAGTAATCGTGCCTGCAGTGTCGGTTACTCCGGCCGCCACCACTCCAAAGTCCGCAGCGCCTCTTCTGCCCTGTCCACATTAGCAACAATCACCGATCGCGCACCCGAGTATTTTCCAATACTCAGCCCTCTCCCCACCACCTTGAATGCGTCCCATTCTACAGCCCTAGTGGTAGCCGTTCCGTCATTCTCAGTAAAGTAGCATTCAATGCCTACACGGAGGTCAGCACTGAAACCCTGATCCTCTAGGGATTCCGGTCGCAACCGCCACGTAGGGACCGCCGTCCTCTCATGCTGCCACTTGACGCACATCAACTGGGGATTATGATCCGATATGGTCCTAGTTAAATACTCCGAGTGTGTCACCAAGGCCGCTATCACGGTACTGCAAAGGATTGTGTCAATCCGAACATGCAACTCGTGGAGTGCAGAAGAAAAGGAGTAGTCCCTCCCGGCTGGGTGAAGCCCTCGCCACAGGTCTATAAGGCCCCATCTATCTTGCCACGCTGACCTCTGTACCGCCAGCCTGCGAACTGGGGAATTATTCAATGGTGGATGCGACCTATCAAGCACTGTGTCTGTGATCGAGTTAAAGTCCCCTCCCATCAAGACCTGTCCCGCCAAAAAAGTTGCCAGTGACCCTGACAGTTGTTCAAAAAAGCGAGCCTGATCCACATTGGGGGCGTAAATACTACAAAGTACCACATCACGGCCATATAATCTCCCCTCCACCGCCACATATCTGCCCTCCTGATCTACAACCTGTTCGTGGCCTGGAAAGGGACCCCGGCCCGCACCCACACCAAAACCCCTCTGGCAAATGCAGAGTATGTCGTGCCAAACACCTGGCCACGCCATCTCTTCTGCAAGGTGGCACATTCCTGTTTGGTTAGATGGGTCTCCTGAAGTCAAGTCAAGTCAGAGAATTTATATAGCGCACTACATACCCAGAGGGTCTCAAGGCGCTTAGAAAGGGGAGGAGGATTACTTGTCAAATATCCACGTTTTAAGTTGTTTTCTGAATGCCAGGTGGTTCTGGGTGAGGCGAAGGTAAGCGGGGAGTGAGTTCCATGTTTTAGCAGCCAGGTATGAGAAGGATCTGCCTCCCATGGTGGTCCTGTTGATGCGAGGTACAGTGGCGAGGGCTTGGTTGGAAGAACGTAGTTGGCGGGAGGGGGTGTAGAAGGACAGTCGTGAGTTGAGGCATTCTGGTCCGATGTCGTAGAGTGATTTGTGTGCGTGAGTTAGCAGTCGGAAGGTGATTCTCTTATTGACGGGTAGCCAGTGGAGGTCTTTCAGGTGACTGGAGATGTGATCGTTGCGCGGGATGTCTAATATGATCCTGGCTGAGGCGTTTTGGATTCGTTGGAGTTTCTTCTGGAGTTTAGCGGTAGTACCTGCGTAGAGGGTGTTTCCATAGTCCAGTCGGCTCGTGACTAGAGCATGGGTGACTGTTTTCCTTGTTTCGGTGGGGATCCAGCGAAATGTTTTTCTGAGTGCTATCTGGATCCCACGTCTCACCAAGTACGCATGCACCCTATGGCGTCTTGACATAGATCGCAAACCACGCACATTCCATGTGAGACACTTCAAATCAGGTAACTCCCCCATTGCAACTGCTCCTCAGCTTCTCCCTCTTCCCATCCTGTAGGCACACACCCCCAGCCCACCCCCCCAGAACGGGACCCAATAACAAATTATTAGTCCCCATCCAAACTCCCATAACGATACACACAAGTCTAATCTGTGGTAGCCACCACAGTAAGCCTTAAGGGCAACAGGAGGGTGGGTCTGGGCCAACGGGCGGCACGCTACGCCATCACCTCTAGCCCTAGATCGCAAGCGATAGTGCGTCGCCATAATCATTGTTCCATATCAAACCACTGATATCTGCTCCGTTATGACCAGTTCACAGGAGGCAGGGACCCGAAGGGGGCTAGTCACCCATGATTTTGTCTGCAGTTTGGGGTGTAACCACCGGGCCCCTGGCACTGTCCACATCAGAGACTTCCGTGCCCGATTTTCCCTCTATCTCCTCGGAGTCCGACCCCATCGCCGATCCACTCTTCTGCGAACCAGTGATCACCGCCGTCGCCACCAAGGCTGTCCGTTTGTCGGCAGCTATTTGGTCAGACTGTTTCTTCAGCTGACTCCTATTCCGTTTGCGGATTCGTTGTGATTTGCGCACCTGCAACGGTTTCGGTTTACCCCAGTCTCCTCTACCTCTGCGGTCCGTGCCGGCTCTATACGACGCAAGCCATGTCCAAGCCTCCTCAGGAGTCAGGAAGAAGTGTGTTGACCCATCCATGATGATCCTCAGTTTGGCTGGGAAGAGCAGAGAGTATTGGACCCCTTTATCTCTGATTTCTTTCTTCACCGATAGATACGAGGCCCTGCGACGTTGTACGTCTTGAGCGTAGTCCGAAAAGATCATGACTGAGCTGTTCTCTACCTGGAAAGGCCCCGCTGAGCGGGCCCTCTGAATCAACAGGTCCCTATTCTTGAAGTGTAGAACCCTGGCCACCACCGGCCGAGGAGGGCGACCCGGCAAAGGCGGCTTGGACGGCACCCTATGCGCCCTCTCAAGGGTGAAGAAGGAGGAGAGGCCCTCCGGGGCAACAACCGCTTTGAATTTGTTCTCTAGGAATGCGACCATATCCTCCCCCTCTGATTTTTCGGGCAGGCCCACCACTCGGACGTTGTTGCGCTGGTTGCGGCTTTCGGAGTCCTCAGCCCTCCTTTCCAAGACCGCCAGGCGGCTCAACACCTCGCTCAACTTGTGTTCCGCCGTGACCACTGCCGGTTTCAGGTCTTGGAGCACCAGCTCGGTTTCTTTCACCCTGTCCACCAATTTGGCATGGTCCGCTCTCAGGACCCCCAGCCCCGTCGCCACCTGACTATGTCCTGGTGCAATGATTCCTTCGTTGCCGCTATTGCGTCCAGGATATTGTCACGGCGCTGATTAAGCCGTTGTTCTTGTGCCGATTCCCCAGGGACCATATGGGTATCCTGGCCGTCGCCCGCCCCATCTCGCTCTCCGTTTTCGACTTCGGCTTCATCACCCCGGCAGGTGTGGCCTCCCGCACCTCCAAGGCCACCTCCTCCGTGGAAAATGTACCGAGCGAGCCCCCTGGGCACCCAATGACATGCAAAGTCCCTATGTGCCTTTAATTTATTTTTATTTATATGTATTGATAATAAATTGATAATTATTTATTGATAATTAATTTTTATTAATTGGTATTCAGTTTTTTTAAATTGGTAATTAATTGTTGTTAATTGGTCAATATTTTTAATTATTTTTTATTGGTATTGATAATTTAATCTTATTTTAATATTAAATTATTTATTTCCCTACTGTTTCACTCCTAGGAGTGGGAATAGTAAATTCTACCCCCCCCTTCCCCACCGCTATCCAATGCTTTCCCTACTGTTGCACTCTCTGGAGTGGGAATAGTAATTTTTACCCTCCCGCTATCCAACGCTTTCCCTACTGTTGCATTCTCTGGAGTGGGAATAGTAATTTTTACCCTCCTGCTATCCAACGCTTTCCCTACTGTTGCACTCTCTGGAGTGGGAATAGTAATTTTTACCCTCCCGCTATCCAACGCTTTCCCTACTGTTGCACTCTCTGGAGTGGGAATAGTAATTTTTACCCTCCCGCTATCCAACGCTTTCCCTACTGTTGCACTCTCTGGAGTGGGAATAGTAATTTTTACCCCTACGCTATCCAATGTTTTCACTACTGTTGCACTCTGGAGTGGGAATAGTAATTGTTACCCTCCCGCTATCCAACACTTTCCCTACTGTTGCACTCTCTGGAGTGGGAATAGTAAGTTTTTACCCCTACGCTATCCATTTTCCCTACTGTTGCACTCTCTGGAGAGGGAATAGTAATTTTTACCCCTACACTATCCAACGTTTTCACTACTGTTGCACTCATTATTAATTAATATAAAAATTATTATTTTAATTATTTTAAATATTATATTTTATTTATTTTTATATTTAAATAATATGTTTATTTATATATTTATGTCATATTTTTATCAATGTTCTAAATATTTTATAATTAGGATTAATAATTATTTTATAATATTATTAAGTTAATTTATATTAAAAAACATTTTTTTACATTTCATTTATTACTAGCTTACCCGTCATGCGTTGCTGCGATCTCAGAAGAAAGGAAATTTAAGGAAACTTGTTATGATAACATTCAATTTACATTGTGTCATTTTTATTGAAACTTATTCATTTTAATATGGAAAACATTTTAAAGTGTTTTAATTCAGTTTATTTATTCGAGTGCTTGTGGATACACAGTATTTTTTGTTTTTCCATCTGGTGCGTACATAAATAAATCAGAAGGTTTTCCAATGCATGAGCTGGCTACATACAGTTGTCCATGTGAGAAGCACGGATTCTCCAAATCTAGTCCACACACTTGCAGCGATTGTCCTTGTGCTTTGTTGATGGTCATTGCAAAAGAGAGTCGCACCGGAAACTGTAAACGTTCAGTATTAGAAAGATTATGAGAGCCCTGGGGGCCGGGGGGCCGATTTTAAAAATTGTTGTTTTTTTTTTGCCAGAAACTTTCGGGAGAGTGTACTCAACAACTTTTAACAATTTTTTTTTTTGCCAGAAACCTTCGCGCAAGTGTACTCAACAACTTCCCAAAGTTTCATGCTGATCGGATGAGTGGTGTAGTAATGCATAAAGGACAAACAGACAGACATACTTTCGTTTTTATATATATGGCTAGATTTTTACATTTTAAGGTTTTTTACATTATTGTAATTATTTCTTATTTAATTATGTTCATTATTTAATTACATTACTAGAATTTTTAATACATTTAAAAAATTCGATATTTTAGTTAACTATATTTTGACATTCTATATTTTGGAATCAATATTTTAGTACTTACCTATTTGTAGATAGGCATCCTATATTCTGTCCCTCGATATTTTGGCGTTGATATTTTGGTAATTCGATATACTGTCCCCCGATATTTCAATACTGAACCGTTTACCATATCCCCACTTTCCCACCCATGCTCTGTTTCAGCTCACTGTGTTTCTTTGTGGGGTCCTGCCCTCCACAGGTCTTGCTCTGGCGTCTTGACTCTTGAAAAGTGCCCCAGCTTCCCTGCCCGGGCTGTGTTTGGGTTTAGGGGCAGGATCCCCCCTCCCTGGTGTCCTGATCCTTGCAGTTTTGACTCCCTACCCATCCCTTGTTTTCCAATCTCCCTCAACTTCACTGTGCCTTCTTTCCTAGTCATCTGACTCAGCCTTCCTGCTAATACTCTGTTTGCGGAGAAAGTCTCTTTGAAGGGAACTCTCCTTCCCCTCACCTCTGTTTACCTCCCTGTTTACCAGACGCTTGCCTTCCCTTCCTGGTAATGAGGTGCTTGATATCAAGTCACCTCTCTACATGGTTCTGGCTTTCCCATGTTTAGCTCTGCTGCTTTCCTGGTGAACTGTCCTGGCCTTCCTGCCTCTGGAGTGTCCTATCCTCCCCTGTGTAGGATTCCATGGTATCTTAGCATAGCCCCCCTCCAGACTCATTGTGACTTATCTTTTTTGGGACTCTCAGCACTAGGCTGGACTGTCATAATGTGGTGCAATTGGTTAAGAAAACTAGTGTCTTCTGTGGCCTGGGATTTGAACAGGATATTTCTTTTTTCTTATGCTTCTTCAGGGCTCTGTGCTTGGGGGGCTCACATCTCTTTATTTTTCCTTTTTCCATAGCTTTGCACAGCAACAGTGATGAATTTGTTGAGCCTCTGTGCAGCCATAGCAGGATTCGGTGTGAGTGTGTTCGATCTCGGGTGGAATCCCGGATGGGAGACAGGTTCGGAGTACTCTTGCGATCCAAAGGTATTCTTTCGGTACCTCGACAGGTACACATATGACAGAGTCACGTTGGAGAGCGAGCTGAGAGTAAGAGAATGCAATGACTCTTTAACCAAGCTCATGGTAAGTCGCTCTCTCCCTGCTTTTGTTCTTGAACTAATGGTCGATAGAGAGGGCCCACTACTTTGTGTAAATTGTAATATTTGTATACGTAGTAAGGACACACCGGTAAGTGCTGGGCTTCAAGGTCAGCAGCTCTTTCTTCCAATAAGTAAGCTACCATCCCTACATTCAAATGCGTCCAAGACTGGACAAAGCCTTGGGGCAGATTCACAGAACTAACTTAAGGCAAAATCCTAAACTTACTACTTTTGGTATTCACAGAAGTTATGATTTTGTCTTAAGTTTGACTTAAGACAGACTTAAGACAAAATCCTAACTTAAGTCTGTCTTAAGTCTGTTTTAAGACAAACTTAAGACAAAATCCTAACTTCTGTGAATACCAAAAGTAGTACGTTTAGGATTTTGTCTTAAGTTAGTTCTGTGAATCGGGCCCGATGTGTAGGTACCTATGCATAATGAAACCTACGACACCTTGTGATAACTCACTGCTGGATGTTATGTTATGTCATGCCATGTTTATTTGTTTGAAGAACAAGGAGGGGTTTGGCCCAGTAGGGAAGAGGGTAGGTAGGGCCCGTTAATACCAAACGAAAGAGAATTTACCTATGCCTCTATACACATGCTCACAACATTTAATGTAATGAAAGAGTAAACCACACTGTTAGTCGACTCAGACATTGATTTATGTCAGTTATTCAAAAATCATGAATTATTCATACTTTGTGGCAAGAGAAAAATACATAGTCAACTTTACATTGAACACACAAAAAGAGATTTTTGCAAGGGAAAAAGCAAAACAAACAACATATGAATAAGTGTGTGAATTATAGTGAACAAAACAACAACAAGTTCATGACATTGTACATAGTGAATAAATAGTGTCAAAACAGTGAACAACAGTTTTTCAAGAGTTATAATGGGATCAGGGGTACGCCTTACTCAATGCTTGCCCCACTACCTGTAACACTATTAATTATGAATTTTATTTTTGTACAGGACAAGAAATAGAACCCAACATGAATTGGGACATGCCAAGAGATTTGGGCAAAACAATAATGTTGAATGCCAACGCGTTTCGAATACCGATGTATGAGTCATCGGATTCTCATCAGGGCGTGGAGTGAATCCATTGAAACTGTTGAGGGAAGAAGGGAAAAGGGATATACTTTAAAAACTTGAAATTTTAACTTAAGGAAGCTTTTCCCATATGAATGGGCTTTTGTAGCGGACTTGGTAAATCTTTCAATAAATGCCAATTGTTTAAAATGATACGTTTGAACTGGTTCGTGTGTGGTCCATAAGTTGTGACGCACACCGACTCAGTCTGTTCATTTTTTTCTTTTTTCACCAGGAGGTTTTCTCTGGCAGTGCATCTTGCTCGTTTTTTTGAATGATTAAGGAGTTTTTTTGGATAGCCCCTTTTAGCCATTTCAGCGCAAAAATTTGTAGCATGCTGATCAAAATCCGATATCTCGGTACAATTTCTTCTTATTCGTAACAGTTGCCCAAAAGGGAGATTTTCCTTCAGGCACTGTGGGTGCGAGCTTTTAAAGTGAAGAATGGTGTTTCTGTCTGTTGATTTTTTGTGTAGGGTCGTGTTTAGAGTGTTTTCGCGGACCCCTACTGTGATGTCCAAAAAAGTCATCCTGCTTGTGCTCGATTCAATGATGACTGTTTTTTACATAAAAAAAGACCCAATCGACCACAGTATTTTGGTCGCATAAGGTATGTTGCATCAGATGGTGCATTCATATGGGAAAAGCTTCCTTAAGTTAAAATTTCAAGTTTTTAAAGTATATCCCTTTTCCCTTCTTCCCTCAACAGTTTCAATGGATTCACTCCACGCCCTGATGAGAATCCGATGACTCATACATCGGTATTCGAAACGCGTTGGCATTCAACATTATTGTTTTGCCCAAATCTCTTGGCATGTCCCAATTCATGTTGGGTTCTATTTCTTGTCCTGTACAAAAATAAAATTCATAATTAATAGTGTTACAGGTAGTGGGGCAAGCATTGAGTAAGGCGTACCCCTGATCCCATTATAACTCTTGAAAAACTGTTGTTCACTGTTTTGACACTATTTATTCACTATGTACAATGTCATGAACTTGTTGTTGTTTTGTTCACTATAATTCACACACTTATTCATATGTTGTTTGTTTTGCTTTTTCCCTTGCAAAAATCTCTTTTTGTGTGTTCAATGTAAAGTTGACTATGTATTTTTCTCTTGCCACAAAGTATGAATAATTCATGATTTTTGAATAACTGACATAAATCAATGTCTGAGTCGACTAACAGTGTGGTTTACTCTTTCATTACATTAAATGTTGTGAGCATGTGTATAGAGGCATAGGTAAATGTTTATTTGTTTAGCACACACCTCCCCTGGGAGGGAATACTGGATCTGAAATAGAAGCTGTTTGGGCTGCTCCAGGGACAGGGCTAGGTAACGAGCCAGGCCTTCAGTTTCCAAATTTAAGAACGGAGGTGATGGATAGGGCATTCCAGGCCTAAGGAGCGAGGTAGGAGAAGTCACTACTGCCAGCTCTGGTTCTGCTTATGTGGTGATTGTTTGCGAGTAGGAATCCGGTTGAACAGAGGCGTCTGGAAGCAAAAGTTTGTGTGGTTCCTGGAGTACGTCGGCCAATCTTGTGCAAGGATTTTTATGTATTTGTGAGGAGTTTGAAGAGAGCTTGTTTGTGGTTTGGGAGCCAGCGGAGCTCTTTGAGGTGCTTGGTGATGTGAGTGTGGGATGGTAGGTTTGAAGGAGAGTCTGGCTGCTGAGTTTTGTGTGATCTGGAGTCTTCTAGTTAGTTGAGCGTTGATTCCAGCATAGAGTGCATTGCCGTAGACCAGTTTGCTATTGATGAGGGCTTAGGTGACGCATTCTGCTAGTGTTGGTGGGGAGCCATTTGAAGACCTTCTTGAGACTCTTGAGTATGAGGAGGCAGGAGATGGACACCATGTTTACTTGGCCGGTCATGGTGAGTTGGTGGTTTTCTACTATTTCAAAGTTCTTTGTGTGGTTTGCCAAGAGGGATATGGGTCCATGTTTGGTTGGCCACCCAGGGGTCCCAGAGTGAGGTGTCTTTGCTAAAGACTACTCCTTCCATCTTGACTGGGTTAAGTTTGAGTCAGGTGTTTTTCATCCATGTGGTGTCTTCAGTCATGCGGAGAAATTGTTCCGGGTGTTTGGCATCTTGAGAGGGAGAGTATGAGATGAGTGTTGTCAGCATAGGATTTGGTGTTGATTCCACGGACGTGGATGATGCTGGCGAGTTTAATCATGTAAGCATTGAACAGACTGGGACTGGGTGAGAATCCTTGTGGAAATCTGCAGATGAGGTTGCTGCATCCTTGATGAAGGAGGCTGGGCTGACCAGTTGGGTGTGGCCTGTCTGGAAGAAGCAAATCCAGCAAAATACAGGAACTAGGATGCCAGCTTCATACAGTCATTGGGTGGGAGATGGTGTTGAAGGCTGCAGAAATATCCAGTAGGATGGTGGAAGCAGTGTCACGTCTGTCAATGATCATCTGGATGTCGTCTCTGTACTGTGGTTGGTCAAGGAGGTGGTTATCAGGGAAGTGGGTGACTAGGTGTTTATCATCTTTTCCATGACTTTTCCCGGGTAGGATAGGCGGGAGATAGGTCAGTAGTTGGCAGGGCATCTTGTGGTCTGCAGAGGGTTCTTGGGGAGAGGGAGTACTGTGGCATGTTTTCAGGCATTCACGTAGTTGGCTGAAATGATTGTGTTGTTCAGGACCAGGGTGAGGAATACACTGATGGGATACAGATCTTTCATGAAGGCGTGGCTATTGTGGCCCAGGTGGGGTGGTCAGGGTGTTCCTCAGGGTGTTAGTAAAGAAGGGCATGAAGTCTGTGAGAGTCTGTTTAGGGCTCAAAGGTTTTTTAGATGCTAGCCCAGTTTCGGTTAGAAAGAGCAGTTGTGGAGCAGATCCCAAATTTTGGTGGTGTGTTTAATGAGGGAGCGACTGTTAAAGAGTATGCAGGACAGAAAGGGCTATGGTGTAGTGGGTATCCAGTTTGTGTTGAGTGTGTGTGTAGTCTGTTGGGTGTTTGAGATGTGTGGGGAGAGCGAGGTGGGTGTGAGAGGTTGTATGTGAAATGGCAGATGGAGCACGAGCATGCACCTTCAGGGCAATGAGGCACGACAGCAGCACTGTGAGATGCGGCCAGGGTTCAAGAAGCGGATGGTTCTGTGGAGTAGGAGTAGCTATGGAGGGCGGTGGATGGGAGGAAGACCAGGGGTCATGGCGCTGGGTGGGGTGCAAATGGGCACTGATGGACTTGCCCTTGTCGTTGCTTTGGTAGGCCAGCGGGATGTCTGCGCAGTAGCCTTCATTAAGTGAAGATAGTTTTGGAGGGGAACCAGTGATGTCACTTCATGAGCAGTTGGATGATGCAAAATCCAGTGATATCACTTCCTCCTGTGTGATATCACATCCTCTGAAGATAGATAAGGGGAATCTAGACCTCTTATTTGGTTTCTTCTTTAAAAGACTTGGACCTCTGTATCAAGCCACGTCATAAAGAGATCTCCGTTCGCCAGTACAGTAATGCTCAAGTACATCCAAAAAATTATTACCACCTAAAGAGGCAGCCCTAATACCTAAACCAGGGGCAAAGTAAAGACTAGAATCCTAACAAAGTTTCAAGTAACACATTACATATATCATAAACTCAAGAGATATTAAGAATACATCACATCTGAAAGAGACACGTTAGTGATAGATTCCTTACCTTAGAATATCCCCAGGTGTCAGACTGGATCCGGAAAGTTTTGCGTAGCAGTACCCTTGCGCGTCGGTAGGCGTCGTCTGCGGCTCCGCGTCCGTCGTTGGCGTCATGGGCGCCGTGATGACGTCGTCGGAGTACTTAGACGCCGCCTCCGCGTGCTGACGTCAGTTGTTCTTTTTTCCGCGCCAGCCAGCGCAGATCTGGAAAGAGCAGTTCCCTAGTCACTTTTTGACTAAACTTTTGTGATCTTTTGATCCATTCGAAGTCTTTACGACTCCGACGGTGCCGTTAGGGATGCCCGGGCTCAAGCATTGCGACGAGTGCGACCGTACCATGTCGGTCACGGATCCCCACCGCTTGTGTCTGATGTGTTTGGGCGTCGACCATGACGACGAGGCCTGCTCCGACTGTCGGGCCCTTTTGAGGAAGGCTAGGCGGGAGCGGTCCCGCAGGCGACTCGAAATCCGCCAGTCGGCCCCGCGCCGTGTGAGGTCCCGGTCCCACGGGAGGTCGAGGGACAGGTCGCGGGGACAGACCCGTCACAGCTCCGGGAGTCGGCGCCACTCCTCCGGGTCCAAGTCGTCAGGTAAGAAGCATAAGAAGTCGAAGAGACATCATCGCTCTTCTGACTCCCCCCGACGCTCACGCGATGCGGCCGGGGGTTCGGGTGACACCGCCCACGCGGCTCCTCGGGAGTAGCGGGCGCCGCGTTCGGCCCCATAGCCCCCGGTCCCTGGGCTGAATGCGACGCCGGAGGAGATCGAGGGTTTCCTCATGGCCATGAGGTCCCTTTCTCCTCCGACGGGTTCCGTGGCGCCTTCGGGCCCAGTGAACCCGTCTGGGGGCCCTAGTGGGTCGGAGGCTACGACCCCGACGCCGTCGCGTGCTTCGGCCTCGACGCCGCCGGCGCCTTCGGGCCCGGCGCCGCAGGGCTCCACGATCCCGACACCGCCGGTGCCCTCGGACCCGGCGCCGCAGGGTACAGCGGCCCCGGCGTCGTCGGCGCCTTCGGGTCCGGCACCACAGGGCGCCGCTGGACCCTCCTCGGGCGATGGATCGTCACCGGTGGACCTTATGGCCCCCCCGGCGTCGGTCCGTGTGGTGTCCCCTCCGGCGTCGTCCTCGGATGGCGCCGTCCCCGATGCCTCCTCTCAATCGGTTCCGACGTCGGGACGACGCCTTTCGGCGCCGATCTCGATGCCGTTTGGAGATTTTAGTTTCTATGAACCGACCCCATTCACTTACGACCCTGATTCTCAGGAGATGGGGGAAGAGGAGAATTGGGAGGGGTCTGAGGATCCTCTGACCAGGGAGTGTCAGTCTAACATGGACTGGACAGGAGACCTTGGGGAGGCCAGTGGCCTGGACACCTCTCCAGACACTGGATTTGTCTCTCCTCCTACCGTGGCTTCGGAGGAGGGTGCTACTTATGGTGTGGTGTTGATGAGGGCTGCTAAGGCCTTGGGCCTTGAGCTCCCCGTCGCGGCCGTGAGGACTAACCTCCTCACTGAGGTCCTTAAGCCGCAATCATGCTCCATGGAGCCTCTGCTGCCGTTTAATGAGGCCTTGATGGACGTTCTTTTGGGCACTTGGTCCAGGCCCGCTACAGGTTCGCCTGTAGATAGGAACGTGGCCAGACGCCACCGCCCGGCCCCGGGCGACCCATGTTTCCTATCCACCAACCCCACCCCGAGAGTCTGGTTATCCAGGCCTCTAACTCCCAGACCGCCTTCCCGACGGCCCCGCTGGACAGGGAGTCCAAGAGGTACGAGGCTTATGGCAAGAAGGTGTTCTCGTCCCTGAGCTTGGGACTGCGGTCTTCCAACATCGCATGCCTCTTGGGCCGTTACACCCACTCTCTGTGGGAAACGGTGGCGGAAGTGCTGCCAGAGTGTCCGTTGGAGGTACGGGCCAAACTCGGCCAAGCCCTAGTGGAGGGCCGGGACGCAGCAAAGTATTCAATCAGGTGCGGACTGGATACTACTGACTCGCTGGGCAAAGCGATGGCTACGACGGTGGCGATACGACGCCACGCCTGGCTGAGATCCGCCAACTTCTCGGCAGACGTCCAAAATACACTCATGGACATGCCTTTCGATGGCCGTCGCCTCTTTGGAGACAAGGCAGACCACGCGCTTGAGCGCTTTAAGGACTCCAGGGCTACGGCCAAGTCCTTGGGCCTCTCGGCCCGCGCCAGCAAATGGGTGCCTTTCGCTCCTTTCGTGGCCAAGGAAGGGGCGCCCCCACACGTGCCGCCAGCCACTCGCCGCAAACTGTCGTCCAGCGTGGCGGCGGCCGTGGAAACCGCCGTGGAGGCGGTCGGGGAAACAAGCGGAGCCAGTCCACACCTGCCCCAGCAGCATCCGCCTCTAAACCCTCCTAGTCCGTGCTTTTCGGCCCATGTGACGCCAGTGGGAGGCAGGGTTCGCCATCACCACTCTCACTGGCGCACAGTCACTTCGGACAGGTGGGTGCTGCAGATCGTCCGAAGGGGCTACTCCCTCCCCTTCGAGACGACCCCTCAAGCCATGCCACCGCAACACCACCGCGTATCGGGGGATCACTTGCGGCTCCTGCAGGAGGAAGTTTCGGCCCTCTTGGCCAAGGGGGCCATCGAGCGCGTTCCTGGGCCAAAAGTAGGACGTGGTTGCTACTCCCACTACTTCCTGGTACCCAAGAAGGGCAAAGGGGGCCTACGCCCTATCTTGGATCTGAGGAACGTCAACGGCTTCCTCCGGAAGGAGAAGTTCAAAATGCTGACACTGGCTCAGGTTTTGGCTGCCCTAGACCCAGGAGACTGGATGGTAGCGCTGGACTTGCAGGAAGCATATTTCCATATCCCCGTCCTGCCGGCCCACCGGCGTTACCTGCGGTTCACGGTAGGCCTCGAGCACTTTCAGTTTACCGTGCTCCCCTGCGGCCTTACCAGCGCCCCACGGGTGTTCACGAAGGTGATGGCGGTGGTCGCAGCTCATCTGCGCAGGTTAGGGGTCTCAGTCTTCCCCTACCTAGACGACTGGTTGTTGAAGGCTGGCTCCCCCCAGGCAGTCGTCAGCCACCTCCAGACTACGGCGGATCTCCTACACCTGCTGGGATTTTCCATCAATGTGCCAAAGTCACACCTGTGCCCCTCTCAGAAGCTCCTTTTCATCGGAGCGGTTCTCGACTCGGCGCAGTTTCGGGTTTACCCGCCCGAACAGCGGGTTCGGGATATACAGGCTCTGATTCCGATCTTCGGGCCGTTATCCCGGGTTTCGGTCAGGTTGACGCTGCGGCTTCTGGGGCTGATGGCCTCCTGCATCCTTCTGGTGCATCACGCACGGTGGCGGATGTGGGCTCTGCAGTGGGACCTGAAGTTTCAGTGGGCCCAGCACCGGGGCAAACTGTCCGACCATGTCCTGATCTCGGAGGGCACTGCGAGACAGCTGCAGTGGTGGCTCACGGACCGCGATTGGGTCAACGGCAGATCCCTCTCCCTTCCCCAACCGGAGCACGTAGTTGTGACGGACGCGTCCCTCCAGGGCTGGGGAGGCCACTTGGGAGAGGCGGAGATCAGAGGAATCTGGTCTCCGGCGGAGTCCCGGCTCCATATCAATCTGTTGGAGCTGCGGGCGATTCGTCTGGCACTGAAAGCATTCCTCCCGTCTGTCCGAGGGAGTGCAGTGCAGGTGTTCACGGACAACACCACCGCCATGTGGTATTGCAACAAACAGGGCGGAGTGGGGTCTTGGACCCTTTGCCAGGAGGCTCTGCGTCTCTGGCAATGGCTGGAACATCAGGGCGTGACTCTGGTGGTTCAACACCTGGCAGGTTCTCTGAACGCCAGGGCGGACGAACTCAGCCGTCGGTGCTCGATGGATCACGAATGGCGTCTGAACTCGGACGTGGCGCAAGGCCTCTTTCTGCGATGGGGAGAGCCTTGGTTAGATCTATTCGCCACCGAAGAGAACGCGCAATGTCATCAGTTCTGCGCGTTGGAATTTCCAAGGCGGCACTCGCTCGGCGACGCTTTTCGTCGCGAGTGGAGCTGCGGTCTGTTGTACGCCTTTCCGCCTATACCACTTCTGCCCAGAGTGCTGAAGAAGATCAAGCGCGACCGGGCACAAGTCATCCTTGTGGCTCCGGACTGGGCACGAAGGTACTGGTATCCCGAGCTACTCAGTATGTCAGTCGATCCCCCGGTTCGTCTGCCTCTTCAGGAGGACCTTCTGTCGTAGCAAAAGGGGACGGTCCTCCACCCGAACCTGTCCAGTCTCCACCTCCATGCTTGGAGATTGAGCGGCGACAGTTGAGGCCATTTGACTTGCCTCCTGAAGTTTGCAACATCATTCTGTCAGCCAGGCGTCCCTCCACAAAGTCGGTATACGCCTGCAGGTGGAACAGATTTGTGGCATGGTGCACAGCAAAGGCTGTGGATCCCCTCAATACCCCTCTCTCTGAGGTTCTTCTCTTCCTTCTTTCTCTTGCCCAGCAGGGCTCTGCTCGGGGCACTATCAAGGGCTATCTTTCAGCTCTTTCAGCCTTTCTGAGGCTGCCTGACCAACCTTCTTTGTTCAAGTCCCCTATCGTCAATCGATTCCTGAAGGGCATCACTCATACCTTTCCTCCTGTTCCCTTCGTGATGCCTCAGTGGGACTTGAACCTGGTTCTAACATTTCTGATGTGCGCTCCCTTTGAGCCACTTCACAACTGTCCTCTTCGCCTTCTTTCTTTGAAGACTGCCTTCCTGGAAGCCATCACCTCTGCCAGGAGAGTGAGTGAGCTCCAGGCTCTCTCTTGTAAGCCTCCTTTCCTTTCAGTCCATCCGGACAAGGTTGTTTTGAGGACTAGGCCCTCCTTCTTGCCTAAGGTGGTCACGGCCTTCCACATTGGGCAGTCCATCACATTGCCCACTTTCTTTCCGCCTCCACACCCCTCGAGAGAGGAGGAGAGGCTCCACCGTCTGGACCCAAAACATGCGCTCTCATTCTATCTGGATCGCACACGCCAGTTCCGGGTGGATGATCAACTCTTTGTTGGGTATGCGGGTGCTAAGAAAGGGAAGGCGGTGCACAAACAAACCATCTCTCGATGGATTATCATGTGCATCCTGGCGTGTTACTCCTTGGCTAAGAAGGAACCCCCTGTTGGGCTAAGGGCTCATTCCACTCGAGCCACGGCCACTACAACTGCCTTGGGCCGAGGTGTGCCCTTGCAGGACATTTGCCAGGCAGCTATGTGGGCCTCGTTGCACACGTTTGCACGGCACTACTGCCTGGACAGTCAAGTCCGGAGGGACGGCTACTTCGGCCGTTCCGTTCTCCAGGACTTTCTGGTGTAAATATTGGTTCGCAGACCCACCACCACGGGGATGGTATTGCTGGGGTATCTATTCTAAGGTAAGGAATCTATCACTAACGTGTCTCTTTCAGATGCACAAGTTACTACTTGTGTAACGATATATCTGTAAGAGACATTAGTTAGTGATATATTCCTTACCGACCCACCCATCCTCCCCGTTCTGCGAACCGATATCTAGGGTTAAGGTCATCCCCTTTCAGGGCCCTAGTTTCTTGGCACCAGTGTCCGTTTTTGTCATGGCTCTGCGCTTCTGGCGCGGAAAAGCTGTGGCTAAGAACTGACGTCAGCACGCGGAGGCGGCGTCTAAGTACTCCGACGACGTCATCACGCGCCCACGACGCCGCCTACTGACACGCAAGGGTACTGCTACGCAAAACTTTCCGGATCCAGTCTGACGCCTGGGGATATTCTAAGGTAAGGAATCTATCACTAACTAATGTCTCTTACAGATATATCGTTACACAAGTAGTAACTTGTGCATTAAACACAACATATTATACCAATAATGATATTAACAAATAATATCCCTACACAAACTCAAATATGTACAAAATTTTAATAGGCAATAGTATAAAATCCGATGGCATGGTGCTCTCTTAGTTACACGACAAACAATATAAGGACAATTGACAGTGTAAACGAAAATCAGTGGCTGAGGAAAAGGTTATTATACACAAAAATTGTTCAGACACAACAAAGAACAGGGATAGCAAAAATTGTGTCCTCTTCAATCAAGGCCATGTGTAGGCATCGACGGCGTTTCGACCACATTCAATTTAAATGGTCATCATCAGGTCAAACAATATTTAATAATAGAGCATCCAATAAATAAATCTGAAATAAATATGTACAAACGAGGGAGTATCACAGTTGATATATAGGGTCAATTGTTGCAACATGGCACAAGGTCAAAGAATTCCAAAGTCAAGCGACATGAGTCTCGAAAATGTCTGCGATATATAGGTGTATTTTCAAAATAATAATTATGATTATTTGTATAGCATCACCACTGACTAAATTATCTCCAACCATTTGAATAGGTGGTGTTACTATTACGCAAGTCATTAGTAGTCATTTTGTGGATCTTGAAAGGATGAAGAAATGGCTCTCACAGCTGAGATTTCAACCTACCACCTTTAGATCTGACAGGGTGCTGAAGGATGGATGGAATACATTCCAATCCTGCGGAACTGTAATCTCTCCATGATGGGTGCCAGCAATCTTGAAATACTTTGCTAGAGTAGGTGGTCTTGAACTAACATTGATAAACACCACTGCTAAGGTCTTGAGCCCACACTAGTGCTGTCTCATGGCCAACCCAGGCATGTAACTGAAGGACAGTGACCTGCTTGATTGTAGGAGGCATATTTCTCAGATTATACAGTGTCCGTTTCTATATATCAAACCCTCTGACCAGAATCACCCTTGAGTCAGACCACAACTTCTAAGAGTCCCTCAAATCTTCAGTCAATTTTCAAATCAACTCAGGGCTCATGTTCTCTGCAGATAAATACAGCCAGGAGTTGCTTCGACTCTCTCCCTGCCTGCTAGAGCTACGTGAAGTGGTGCTTCTTGGTTCTCCTGTTCCAGCCAGTTGACTTTGTGTGACGTTCATGGTGCACAGTGACAAGGAGCGGGATCGTACACTGCACTGACCCCAGGCACACATACCCTATGACAGTCCCCTCAGAAGAAGCAGTCGGTAGCTTCTCCACAGACTGCATTGGGCAAAAGGTTCTGAAGACCTGGCCTTTTCTGCTTCTTCCTAGTATGTCTTTTCTACTCCAGTCCCTCCCTGGAGCACACAGCCATACCATTTTTAGGTCTGACGTTAGCTAAGACATTTTTATTTTACTGAAATGATATATATCATATGTCTCTCGACCCCGCACCAGCAAATGGGTGCCTTTCGCTCCTTTCGTGGCCAAGGAAGGGGCGCCCCCACACGTGCCGCCAGCCACTCGCCGCAAACTGTCGTCCAGCGCGGCGGCGGCGGCCGTGGGAAACCGCCGTGGAGGCGGTCGGGGAAACAAGCGGAGCCAGTCCACACCTGCCCCCGCAGCATCCGCCTCTAAACCCTCCTAGTCCGTGCTTTTCGGCCCATGTGACGCCAGTGGGAGGCAGGGTTCGCCATCACCACTCTCACTGGCGCACAGTCACTTCGGACAGGTGGGTGCTGCAGATGGTCCGAAGGGGCTACTCCCTCCCCTTCGAGACGACCCCTCAAGCCATGCCACCGCAACACCACCGCGTATCGGGGGATCACTTGCGGCTCCTGCAGGAGGATGTTTCGGCCCTCTTGGCCAAGGGGGCCATCGAGCGCGTTCCTGGGCCAGAAGTAGGACGTGGTTGCTACTCCCACTACTTCCTAGTACCCAAGAAGGGCAAAGGGGGCCTACGCCCTATCTTGGATCTGAGGAACGTCAACGGCTTCCTCCGGAAGGAGAAGTTCAAAATGCTGACACTGGCTCAGGTTTTGGCTGCCCTAGACCCAGGAGACTGGATGGTAGCGTTGCACTTGCAGGAAGCATATTTCCATATCCCCGTCCTGTCGGCCCACCGGCGTTACCTGCGGTTCACGGTAGGCCTCGAGCACTTTCAGTTTACCGTGCTCCCCTGCGGCCTTACCAGCGCCCCACGGGTGTTCATGAAGGTGATGGCGGTGGTCGCAGCTCATCTGCGCAGGTTAGGGGTCTCAGTCTTCCCCTACCTAGACGACTGGTTGTTGAAGGCGGGCTCGCCCCAGGCAGTCGTCAGCCACCTCCAGACTACGGCGGATCTCCTACACCTGCTGGGATTTTCCATCAATGTGCCGAAGTCACACCTGTGCCCCTCTCAGAAGCTCCTTTTCATCGGAGTGGTTCTCGACTCGGCGCAGTTTCGGGTTTACCCGCCCGAACAGCGGGTTCGGGATATACAGGCTCTGATTCCGATCTTCGGGCCGTTATCCCGGGTTTCGGTCAGGTTGACGCTGCGGCTTCTGGGGCTGATGGCCTCCTGCATCCTTCTGGTGCATCACGCACGGTGGCGGATGTGGGCTCTGCAGTGGGACCTTAAGTTTCAGTGGGCCCAGCACCGGGGCAACCTGTCCGACCATGTCCTGATCTCGGAGGGCACTGCGAGACAGCTGCAGTGGTGGCTCACGGACCGCGATTGGGTCAACGGCAGATCCCTCCCTTCCCCAACCGGAGCACGTAGTTGTGACGGACGCGTCCCTCCAGGGCTGGGGAGGCCACTTGGGAGAGGCGGAGATCAGAGAAATCTGGTCTCCGGCGGAGTCCCGGCTCCATATCAATCTGTTGGAGCTGCGGGCGATTCGTCTGGCACTGAAAGCATTCCTCCCGTCTGTCCGAGGGAGTGCAGTGCAGGTGTTCACGGACAACACCACCGCCATGTGGTATTGCAACAAACAGGGCGGAGTGGGGTCTTGGACCCTTTGCCAGGAGGCTCTGCGTCTCTGGCAATGGCTGGAACATCAGGGCGTGACTCTGGTGGTTCAACACCTGGCAGGTTCTCTGAACGCCAGGGCGGACAAACTCAGCCGTCGGTGCTCGATGGATCACGAATGGCGTCTGAACTCGGACGTGGCGCAAGGCCTCTTTCTGCGATGGGGAGAGCCTTGGTTAGATCTATTCGCCACCGAAGAGAACGCGCAATGTCATCAGTTCTGCGGGTTGTCATTTCCAAGGCGGCACTCGCTCGGCGACGCTTTTCGTCGCGAGTGGAGCTGCGGTCTGTTGTACGCCTTTCCGCCTATACCACTTCTGCCCAGAGTGCTGAAGAAGATCAAGCGCGACCGGGCACAAGTCATCCTTGTGGCTCCGGACTGGGCACGAAGGTACTGGTATCCCGAGCTACTCAGTATGTCAGTCGATCCCCCGGTTCGTCTGCCTCTTCAGGAGGACCTTCTGTCGCAGCAGCAGGGGACGGTCCTCCACCCGAACCTGTCCAGTCTCCACCTCCATGCTTGGAGATTGAGCGGCGACAGTTGAGGCCATTTGACTTGCCTCCTGAAGTTTGCAACATCATTCTGGCAGCCAGGCGTCCCTCCACAAAGTCGGTATACGCCTGCAGGTGGAACAGATTTGTGGCATGGTGCACAGCAAAGGCTGTGGATCCCCTCAATGCCCCTCTCTCTGAGGTTCTTCTCTTCCTTCTTTCTCTTGCCCAGCAGGGCTCTGCTCTGGGCACTATCAAGGGCTATCTTTCGGCTCTTTCAGCCTTTCTGAGGCTGCCTGACCAACCTTCTTTGTTCAAGTCCCCTATCGTCAATCGATTCCTGAAGGGCATCACTCATACCTTTCCTCCTGTTCCCTTCGTGATGCCTCAGTGGGACTTGAACCTGGTTCTAACATTTCTGATGTGCGCTCCCTTTGAGCCACTTCACAACTGTCCTCTTCGCCTTCTTTCTTTGAAGACTGCCTTCCTGGTAGCCATCACCTCTGCCAGGAGAGTGAGTGAGCTCCAGGCTCTCTCTTGTAAGCCTCCTTTCCTTTCAGTCCATCCGGACAAGGTTGTTTTGAGGACTAGGCCCTCCTTCTTGCCTAAGGTGGTCACGGCCTTCCACATTGGGCAGTCCATCACATTGCCCACCTTCTTTCCGCCTCCACACCCCTCGAGAGAGGAGGAGAGGCTCCACCGTCTGGACCCAAAACGTGCGCTCTCATTCTATCTGGATCGCACACACCAGTTCCGGGTGGATGATCAACTCTTTGTTGGGTATGCGGGTGCTAAGAAAGGGAAGGCGGTGCACAAACGAACCATCTCTCGATGGATTATCATGTGCATCCAGGCGTGTTACTCCTTGGCTAAGAAGGAACCCCCTGTTGGGCTGAGGGCTCATTCCACTCGAGCCACGGCCACTACAACTGCCTTGGGCCGAGGTGTGCCCTTGCAGGACATTTGCCAGGCAGCTATGTGGGCCTCGTTGCACACGTTTGCACGGCACTACTGCCTGGACAGTCAAGTCCGGAGGGACGGCTACTTCGGCCGTTCCGTTCTCCAGGACTTTCTGGTGTAAATATTGGTTCGCAGACCCACCACCACGGGGATGGTATTGCTGGGGTATCTATTCTAAGGTAAGGAATCTATCACTAACGTGTCTCTTTCAGATGCACAAGTTACTACTTGTGTAACGATATATCTGTAAGAGACATTAGTTAGTGATAGATTCCTTACCGACCCACCCATCCTCCCCGTTCTGCGAACCGATATGTAGGGTTAAGGTCATCCCCTTTCAGGGCCCTAGTTTCTTGGCACCAGTGTCGGTTTTTGTCATGGCTCTGCGCTTCTGGCGCGGAAAAGCTGTGGCTAAGAACTGACGTCAGCACGCGGAGGCGGCGTCTAAGTACTCCGACGACGTCATCACGCGCCCACGACGCCGCCTACTGACACGCAAGGGTACTGCTACGCAAAACTTTCCGGATCCAGTCTGACGCCTGGGGATATTCTAAGGTAAGGAATCTATCACTAACTAATGTCTCTTACAGATATATCGTTACACAAGTAGTAACTTGTGCATTAAACACAACATATTATACCAATAATGATATTAACAAATAATATCCCTACACAAACTCAAATATGTACAAAATTTTAATAGGCAATAGTATAAAATCCGATGGCATGGTGCTCTCTTAGTTACACGACAAACAATATAAGGACAATTGACAGTGTAAACGAAAATCAGTGGCTGAGGAAAAGGTTATTATACACAAAAATTGTTCAGACACAACAAAGAACAGGGATAGCAAAAATTGTGTCCTCTTCAATCAAGGCCATGTGTAGGCATCGACGGCGTTTCGACCACATTCAATTTAAATGGTCATCATCAGGTCAAACAATATTTAATAATAGAGCATCCAATAAATAAATCTGAAATAAATATGTACAAACGAGGGAGTATCACAGTTGATATATAGGGTCAATTGTTGCAACATGGCACAAGGTCAAAGAATTCCAAAGTCAAGCGACATGAGTCTCGAAAATGTCTGCGATATATAGGTGTATTTTCAGAATAATAATTATGATTATTTGTATAGCATCACCACTGACTAAATTATCTCCAACCATTTGAATAGGTGGTGTTACTATTACGCAAGTCATTAGTAGTCATTTTGTGGATCTTGAAAGGATGAAGAAATGGCTCTCACAGCTGAGATTTCAACCTACCACCTTTAGATCTGACAGGGTGCTGAAGGATGGATGGAATACATTCCAATCCTGCGGAACTGTAATCTCTCCATGATGGGTGCCAGCAATCTTGAAATACTTTGCTACAGTAGGTGGTCTTGAACTAACATTGATAAACACCACTGCGAAGGTCTTGAGCCCACACTAGTGCTGTCTCATGGTCAACCCAGGCATGTAACTGAAGGACAGTGACCTGCTTGATTGTAGGAGGCATATTTCTCAGATTATACAGTGTCCGTTTCTATATATCAAACCCTCTGACCAGAATCACCCTTGAGTCAGACCACAACTTCTAAGAGTCCCTCAAATCTTCAGTCAATTTTCAAATCAACTCAGGGCTCATGTTCTCTGCAGATAAATACAGCCAGGAGTTGCTTCAACTCTCTCCCTGCCTGCTAGAGCTACGTGAAGTGGTGCTTCTTGATTCTCCTGTTCCAGCCAGTTGACTTTGCGTGACGTTCATGGTGCACAGTGACAAGGAGCGGGATCGTACACTGCACTGACCCCAGGCACACATACCCTATGACAGTCCCCTCAGAAGAAGCAGTCGGTAGCTTCTCCACAGACTGCATTGGGCAAAAGGTTCTGAAGACCTGGCCTTTTCTGCTTCTTCCTAGTATGTCTTTTCTACTCCAGTCCCTCCCTGGAGCACACAGCCATACCATTTTTAGGTCTGACGTTAGCTAAGACATTTTTATTTTACTGAAATGATATATATCATATGTCTCTCGACCCCGCGCCAGCAAATGGGTGCCTTTCGCTCCTTTCGTGGCCAAGGAAGGGGCGCCCCCACACGTGCCGCCAGCCACTCGCCGCAAACTGTCGTCCAGCGCGGCGACGGCGGCCGTGGAAACCGCACTGGAGGCGGTCGGGGAAACAAGCGGAGCCAGTCCACACCTGCCCCCGCAGCATCCGCCTCTAAACCCTCCTAGTCCGTGCTTTTCGGCCCATGTGACGTCAGTGGGAGGCAGGGTTCGCCATCACCACTCTCACTGGCGCACAGTCACTTCGGACAGGTGGGTGCTGCAGATCGTCCGAAGGGGCTACTGCCTCCCCTTCGAGACGACCCCTCAAGCCATGCCACCGCAACACCACCGCGTATCGGGGGATCACTTGCGGCTCCTGCAGGAGGAAGTTTCGGCCCTCTTGGCCAAGGGGGCCATTGAGCGCGTTCCTGGGCCAGAAGTAGGACGTGGTTGCTACTCCCACTACTTCCTGGTACCCAAGAAGGGCAAAGGGGGCCTACACCCTATCTTGGATCTGAGGAACGTCAACGGCTTCCTCCGGAAGGAGAAGTTCAAAATGCTGACACTGGCTCAGGTTTTGGCTGCCCTAGACCCAGGAGACTGGATGGTAGCGTTGGACTTGCAGGAAGCATATTTCCATATCCCCGTCCTGCCGGCCCACCGGCGTTACCTGCGGTTCACGGTAGGCCTCGAGCACTTTCAGTTTACCGTGCTCCCCTGCGGCCTTACCAGCGCCCCACGGGTGTTCACGAAGATGATGGCGGTGGTCGCAGCTCATCTGCGCAGGTTAGGGGTCTCAGTCTTCCCCTACCTGGACGACTGGTTGTTGAAGGCGGGCTCGCCCCAGGCAGTCGTCAGCCACCTCCAGACTACGGCGGATCTCCTACACCTGCTGGGATTTTCCATCAATGTGCCGAAGTCACACCTGTGCCCCTCTCAGAAGCTCCTTTTCATCGGAGCGGTTCTCGACTCGGCGCAGTTTTGGGTTTACCCGCCCGAACAGCGGGTTCGGGATATACAGGCTCTGATTCCGATCTTCGGTCCGTTATCCCGGGTTTCGGTCAGGTTGACGCTGCGGCTTCTGGGGCTGATGGCCTCCTGCATCCTTCTGGTGCATCACGCACGGTGGCGGATGTGGGCTCTGCAGTGGGACCTGAAGTTTCAGTGGGCCCAGCACCGGGGCAACCTGTCCGACCATGTCCTGATCTCGGAGGGCACTGCGAGACAGCTGCAGTGGTGGCTCACGGACCGCGATTGGGTCAACGGCAGATCCCTCTCCCTTCCCCAACCGGAGCACGTAGTTGTGACGGACGCGTCCCTCCAGGGCTGGGGAGGCCACTTGGGAGAGGCGGAGATCAGAGAAATCTGGTCTCTGGCGGAGTCCCGGCTCCATATCAATCTGTTGGAGCTGCGGGCGATTCGTCTGGCACTGAAAGCATTCCTCCCGTCTGTCCGAGGGAGTGCAGTGCAGGTGTTCACGGACAACACCACCGCCATGTGGTATTGCAACAAACAGGGCGGAGTGGGGTCTTGGACCCTTTGCCAGGAGGCTCTGCGTCTCTGGCAATGGCTGGAACATCAGGGCGTGACTCTGGTGGTTCAACACCTGGCAGGTTCTCTGAACGCCAGGGTGGACAAACTCAGCCGTCGGTGCTCGATGGATCACGAATGGCGTCTGAACTCGGACATGGCGCAAGGCCTCTTTCTGCGATGGGGAGAGCCTTGGTTAGATCTATTCGCCACCGAAGAGAACGCGCAATGTCATCAGTTCTGCGGGTTGGAATTTCCAAGGCGGCACTCGCTCGGCGACGCTTTTCATCGCGAGTGGAGCTGCGGTCTGTTGTACGCCTTTCCGCCTATACCACTTCTGCCCAGAGTGCTGAAGAAGATCAAGCGCGACCGGGCACAAGTCATCCTTGTGGCTCCGGACTGGGCACGAAGGTACTGGTATCCCGAGCTACTCAGTATGTCAGTCGATCCCCCGGTTCGTCTGCCTCTGCAGGAGGTCCTTCTGTCGCAGCAGCAGGGGACGGTCCTCCACCCGAACCTGTCCAGTCTCCACCCCCATGCTTGGAGATTGAGCGGCGACAGTTGAGGCCATTTGACTTGCCTCCTGAAGTTTGCAACATCATTCTGGCAGCCAGGCGTCCCTCCACAAAGTCGGTATACGCCTGCAGGTGGAACAGATTTGTGGCATTGTGCACAGCAAAGGCTGTGGATCCCCTCAATGCCCCTCTCTCTGAGGTTCTTCTCTTCCTTCTTTCTCTTGCCCATCAGGGCTCTGCTCTGGGCACTATCAAGGGCTATCTTTCAGCTCTTTCAGCCTTTCTGAGGCTGCCTGACCAACCTTCTTTGTTCAAGTCCCCTATCGTCAATCGATTCCTGAAGGGCATCACTCATACCTTTCCTCCTGTTCCCTTCATGATGCCTCAGTGGGACTTGAACCTGGTTCTAACATTTCTGATGTGCGCTCCCTCTGAGCCACTTCACAACTGTCCTCTTCGCCTTCTTTCTTTGAAGACTGCCTTCCTGGTAGCCATCACCTCTGCCAGGAGAGTGAGTGAGCTCCAGGCTCTCTCTTGTAAGCCTCCTTTCCTTTCAGTCCATCCGGACAAGGTTGTTTTGAGGACTAGGCCCTCCTTCTTGCCTAAGGTGGTCACGGCCTTCCACATTGGGCAGTCCATCACATTGCCCACCTTCTTTCCGCCTCCACACCCCTCGAGAGAGGAGGAGAGGCTCCACCGTCTGGACCCAAAACGTGCGCTCTCATTCTATCTGGATCGCACACACCAGTTCCGGGTGGATGATCAACTCTTTGTTGAGTATGCGGGTGCTAAGAAAGGGAAGGCGGTGCACAAACGAACCATCTCTCGATGGATTATCATGTGCATCCAGGCGTGTTACTACTTGGCTAAGAAGGAACCCCCTGTTGGGCTGAGGGCTCATTCCATTCGAGCCACGGCCACTACAACTGCCTTGGGCCGAGGTGTGCCCTTGCAGGACATTTGCCAGGCAGCTATGTGGGCCTCGTTGCACACGTTTGCACGGCACTTCTGCCTGGACAGTCAAGTCCGGAGGGACGGCTACTTCGGCCGTTCCGTTCTCCAGGACTTTCTGGTGTAAATATTGGTTCGCAGACCCACCACCACGGGGATGGTATTGCTGGGGTATCTATTCTAAGGTAAGGAATCTATCACTAACGTGTCTCTTTCAGATGCACAAGTTACTACTTGTGTAACGATATATCTGTAAGAGACATTAGTTAGTGATAGATTCCTTACCGACCCACCCATCCTCCCCGTTCTGCGAACCGATATCTAGGGTTAAGGTCATCCCCTTTCAGGGCCCTAGTTTCTTGGCACCAGTGTCGGTTTTTGTCATGGCTCTGCGCTTCTGGCGCGGAAAAGCTGTGGCTAAGAACTGACGTCAGCACGCGGAGGCGGCGTCTAAGTACTCCGACGACGTCATCACGCGCCCACGACGCCGATGACGGACGCGGAGCCGCAGACGACGCCTACTGACACGCAAGGGTACTGCTACGCAAAACTTTCCGGATCCAGTCTGACGCCTGGGGATATTCTAAGGTAAGGAATCTATCACTAACTAATGTCTCTTACAGATATATCGTTACACAAGTAGTAACTTGTGCATTAAACACAACATATTATACCAATAATGATATTAACAAATAATATCCCTACACAAACTCAAATATGTACAAAATTTTAATAGGCAATAGTATAAAATCCGATGGCATGGTGCTCTCTTAGTTACACGACAAACAATATAAGGACAATTGACAGTGTAAACGAAAATCAGTGGCTGAGGAAAAGGTTATTATACACAAAAATTGTTCAGACACAACAAAGAACAGGGATAGCAAAAATTGTGTCCTCTTCAATCAAGGCCATGTGTAGGCATCGACGGCGTTTCGACCACATTCAATTTAAATGGTCATCATCAGGTCAAACAATATTTAATAATAGAGCATCCAATAAATAAATCTGAAATAAATATGTACAAACGAGGGAGTATCACAGTTGATATATAGGGTCAATTGTTGCAACATGGCACAAGGTCAAAGAATTCCAAAGTGAAGCGACATGAGTCTCGAAAATGTCTGCGATATATAGGTGTATTTTCAAAATAATAATTATGATTATTTGGATAGCATCACCACTGGCTAAATTATCTCCAGGCATTTGAATAGGTGGTGTTACTATTACGCAAGTCATTAGTAGTCATTTTGTGGATCTTAGAAGGATGAAGAAATGGCTCTCACAGCTGAGATTTCAACCCACAACCTTCAGATCTGACAAGGTGCTGAAGGATGGATGGAATACATTCCAATACTGCGGAACTGTGATATCTCCATGATGGGGGCCAGCAATCTTGAAATACTTTGCTAGAGTAGGTGGTCTTGAACTGACATTGATAAACACCACTGCGAAGGTCTTGAGCCCACACCAGTGCTGTCTCATGGCCAACCCAGGCATGTAACTGAAGGACAGTGACCTGCTTGATTGTAGGAGGCATATTTCTCAGATTAGACAGTGTCCTTTCTATATATCAAACCCTCTGACCAGAATCACCCTTGAGTCAGACCACAACTTCTGTGAGTCCCTCAAATCTTCAGTCAATTTTCAAATCAACTCCGGGCTCATGTTCTCCGCAGATAAATACAGCCAGGAGTTGCTTCGACTCTCTCCCTGCCTGCTAGAGCTACGTGAAGTGGTGCTTCTTGGTTCTCCTGTTCCAGCCAGTTGACTTTGCGTGACGTCCATGGTGCACAGTGACAAGGAGCGGGATCGTACACTGCACTGACCCCAGGCACACATACCCTATGACAGTCCCCTCAGAAGAAGCAGTCGGTAGCTTCTCCCACAGACTGCATTGTGCAAAAGGTTCTGAAGACCCTGCCTTTTCTGCTTCTTCCTAGTATGTCTTTTCTACTCCACTCCCTCCCTGGAGCACACAGCCATACCATTTTTAGGTCTGACGTTAGCCATGACATTTTTATTTTACTGAAATGATATATATCATATTTTTTTTTTAACGGTTTTTGTAGAGCGCATACTACGATTTGATTTCTGCAGAGTGAATGTTGGAGTCGGAGCATCATTAATCAGGCAAGAGCCATGTCTTCAATTGTTTCCTAAATATGAGTCAATCTCTGGTTCGTCAAATATCCAGGGAGAGCAGATTCCAGAAGGTGGCTTCCAAAAAAGTAAAGGAGCGGCCACCCGCTCTGGCCTTCTTGATCTTAATCACTTTAGCTAAGGTCAAGCGAGATAATCTTAGATTCATTTTAGATTGATAAAAGTAAATCCTATGTCTCAGAGCAATGGGCCGTAGTTATGCAAAGACCTATGCACGTGACAGAGTAGCTTAAACGGAGACCTCTTAGTTGGCGGCCAATGTAATGATTTAAAGAAGAAGTTCCAGAGTCTCGTTCTGCCTTTATTGCAAATCAGCTTAGCGGCTGCATTGTGAATAGTTTGGAGGCGTGTAAACAGATAGTCTGCCATTCCCCTATATGATATATTTCCATAGTCCAGACGACTGATTATTGGAGCCTGAACAACCGTGCAGTGAAAATCCATCGGGATTCATCTAAACAATTTCTAAAAAGTTTTTACAGTCCAAAACAGCTGCTACAGGTCGCTAACAACCTATCTTTCATGGTGAGGGTTTGATCTATAATGATACCAAGATTATTTGCAACTTTTTTCAGCACTGCAGCAGGGCCAATCGATGGAGGCCACCAGGGATCGTCCCATACGTTTAAAGCACCACCAGACAGCAAGATTTCAGATTTCTCTGCATTGAGCTTCAGGCAGTGCGCTGACATCCAACCAGCCACCTCGAGAGACATCCTGCCAGATCTTGCTTGGTATTAGACTGATCGTCGCCAAGGAGATGATCAGCTGGGTGTCGTCAGCATAAGGAGGACAAATGTCAAAGCACCACTTTTTAACCAGAATGGCGAGAGTTGTGACATACCCATTAAATAGTGGAGGGCTCAGTGCTGATACCTGGGGGGCACCATATTCAGAGCTATGGGATGCAATCTAAATTGGCCCATCTGGACGGACTGGGATCTATTGGAAAGAAATGAGTCGAACCATTGGAGGGCAGTGGAATGGTAATCTGTTTCATGCAGCCTCTTCATCAAAAGTTTGTGTGAGATAGTATCAACAGTTGCAGACAGTTCCCTTAAAATTAGGACCACTGCTTTTCCCTGATCTACGTTAGCCTAATGTTATCGAAAACTGCAATGAGTGTACTCTCGGTGCTGCCAAAACCCGACTGGGAAGGGTCAAGCTAGTTATTATCCACCAAGAAGGAAGATACCTGACAGTAACCAATTTTTGGGATACTTTAGCCATAAATTGCAGCAGCATAGGGTGGATGACCCAAAGTTCACTTTTTTGGCTAAAGAGAGAATTAGTGCATATTCCATATGTTTGGGTAAGTTGCTGTATTTAGCGAAATATAAAAAATCTGAGTCATAAATGCACTCAAAATTGGTGATAACCGTGAAAAAATATGAATCTCCTGTACGTTATTAGAGTTTGAGATAAGCAGGTCTCAAGTATGACCTACTGGTGAGTGGGACCGCTAACTACTTGAGTAAGTAGAAGAATGCGCAAATCGTTCCCCAATTGTTTGCAGAAAGCATCTTCTGCTGTTCAAAATGAAAATTAAAGTCACCAATAAAAATATACCTATTGTGTTTCAGCACTACTACTGAGCATGGTGTTCCTGTGGCGTCTATACAAGAGTGCCTTTTAATAACCTTAGATCTTTCCGAGTTAGACTAAAAGCAATCCATTCTTCCTCCTACGCCGAGCGGCTGTCTTCCAAAGCGAACGCATAGATGTCGCTAAAAACTAGGGCTGTGCCGCCTCCATGGCGGCCAACCCTATGACAATCCAGAATTTTATAGTTAGGGGGTTTGAGATATTCAATGTCAGGCATGGCAGATTCATGGAGCCAGGTTTCAGTAATAAATACTACATCTGGCATTTCATCTCTAATTATATCCCAAATTTCTATAGAATGTTTAGGAAGTGAACGAGCATTAAAGTATGAGCATTTCAAAGCATGCTCACTGATGTTATTAGAGATGTTGGGGAGGTCCTGGACAAATGGTCACTGCTAAGAGTCTCCCGCCTGCAGTTACGGCAAGAGTACAAACCGTCAATTAAGTTTGGTGACCTAGCACAGCAGTTTAAATCGGGAAACATCACTAACAACGCAGCTTTTACCACGCAGTGCCTTTACGACGCAACTTTTACAACGCAAACCATTACAACGCATTGCGCTGGAAGGCGCTCTAGGATAGGGAATAGGTTTAATTTACTGTCCAACACCTTCCCTACTAACTACGGGGACTGGAGTTGGAATAGTAAATTCCACTACTAAAATCGAATAATTTCACCATTCTCGGTGATCTAAACATCCACTTAGACGATGGCAATAATCCCCTCAATAAATCTTTTCTCTCCGATCTTGAGGTTTTTAACCTCAAACTTTGTCATTCCGGAGCTACTCATCTTGCTGGTCATCTCTTGGATCCAATCATTTCTACTCTTTCATTTGACTGTACTTACTCGGCACGCCCGCTCGTCTGGTCTGATCATTATGCAATACATTTCGTGCTACCACCTGGTCTATACTCGGCCAGTGTTTTTGTGGAGGAAATTAAATCATCTTATCGCTGGGACAGGCTTGATGTAGCCGCTTTTAATCTGCGTCTCACTGAGGCAATTCCATCCTTTATCAACACTGAGCAGAATCTGAATGCTCCCATTTCTGGTTGGTTGACAGATGCAGTGTCGGCTCTCGTTCCTCGGTCTAGCAGCAAATGCAGATCCTTGCGCCCACCAGCACCTTGGTACTCGGATGAGCTGAAAATCCAACGTGCCAAATGTAAAGCCCTGGAGAGGAAGTGGAGGTTGTCTTACTCCGCTCCTTCTAAAGTGATTTACAAAGAAGAACTAAAATTCTATCACGCAAACTGTAAACGTACTAAGGCCTCTTACATCGCCTCCACAATCACTTCAGTGCAAAACTGTCCTTGGACTCTCTTTGCTACAGTTAAGAAACTCACAGGAGCCGATACCACTCCCGCGCTGCCGGCTTTAGATGGTATACAATGTAACGCCATTGCAGACTTTTTTATATCCAAGGTTGAGGGCATTTACCAATCTTTGGCCTCTCTTCCACCACCAATTGATCTCTCTCAACCCGGCTCTTTCTGCAATGCTTCTATCTCCCCTACTGAGTTCATTCACAACTGGACACCATTTGATGACTCCTCCTTCCTGTCCTGCTTAAAAAGCATCAGGTCAGGTTCCCCGCGGGACCGAGTCCCTATGAAGATACTGAAACAACTTGACCTTGAACCACGGAGATTCCTAATGAGGCTACTTAACATCTCTCTCACTGAATCTCGGGTGGAACAGGACTGGAAACATGCCATGGTCGTTCCACTGCTTAAAAAATCTGGTGCTGACATCACAAATCTTGCCAACTTCAGGCCTATATCCCTGCTGCCAGCCTGTTCCAAAATATTAGAGCGCCATGTTAACACCCAGCTCAATGAGTTTGTTGAAAACGTGGGATATCTTCATCCATCCCAATCAGGCTTTCGCGCTAACTATTCCACCGAATCCGCACTCCTTGGGGTGACTGAGCGACTCCGACACGGTATCGATAGCGGTGAGACCTTTGCGCTTATTCTTCTTGATTTAAGCGCTGCTTTCGATACCATGTCCCATTCCATCCTATTGGAGTCTCTCTGCTCCCTTGGTGTTGTCGGACCAGCGCTTGCCTGGGTGGCCTCATTTTTCAATGAGCGCACCTTTCAGGTTTTCTCAAACAAAGCTGAATCTGCGATTCACTCCTCTGCTTACGGCGTCCCTCAAGGGTCTATATTGAGCCCTTTGTTGTTCAATATTTACATCAGACTACTTGCTTCTATCGTAGAGGACGCCGGTTTGTCTATATACTCATACGCAGACGACACGCAGATTGTGTTTTCTCTGTCTAGCAGCAGGGCTCAGGACACTTCTGCCCTTAAAACTGGCCTTTCTCGTGTTGCAGCTTGGATGCAAGCGCATCTGCTAAAGCTCAACGGAGACAAGACTGAGGTGATCATATTAGGCAAACATAAAGATCTGTGGGGCTCAAGACACTGGCCCAGTGATATGGGTCCGCTGCCTACCCCCGTGCCTGTTGCCCGTAACCTCGGTGTCCTGATCGACGATAAACTCTCGATGAGGCAGCAGGCAACTAAGGTCGCTGCAATCTGCTTTAATACTCTACGCTGGTTGCAGAAGATCATATGGATGTTGCCTGAGTCCACTCGAAGAACTGTCGTACAGGCACTTGTGATGTCCCGCATCGACTACGGCAATGTGCTTTATCTAGGAGCAGATAAAGCCACAATCAATAAACTCCAGGTTGTACAGAACTCAGCTGCTCGCCTGCTGCGCAATGTTCCACGGAGAACGTCCGCCATGCAAGCTCTGCGTGACCTTCACTGGTTAAAAATTTCTGATCGTGTGGTCTTCAAAACTTTGTGCTTCCTATTTAAGATTCGTCAGGGTTCTGCTCCCATCTACCTGCACAATCTTGCCCAGCCATATCAGCCTGGCTGCTTTCTTAGGTCACCCAACAATGGCAATCTTGTGATTCCTAGAATCCGACTGGCAAAAATGGGAGGCCGTTCATTCGCATATCTAGGACCCAAGATGTGGAATGCTCTCCCGTTGGCGCTAAAAACAGAAACTAGTCTTCTTGCTTTCCGTAAAAAATTGAAGACTCTTCTGTTCTAAGTTCTCCGGTTCTGCTTTGTTTCCTCTCTGCAGTTGCTTGTTTTCTTCTCCAGTCTGTCCCTGGCGCCGGGAAACCCACTGCGGGTAGCTGTGCGCAATACAAGTTAAATAAATAAATAAATAAATTAAACTATTCATTATTCATTGCCCCAAAGCACTATGCGTTGTAATGGTATGCGTTGTAAAACCCGCGTTGTAAAAGCATGCGATGTAAAAGCATGCGTTGTAATGTCGTACATCCGTTTAAATCATGTCCTACTGTTTTACTTAATTTTAGTAGGAATACTCGCATGTATCGTAATCTTACCTTTGACTTTTGGGGTACTACTGACAGCATGGTGTCTGGTGTCGTCCAGGCGCGGACTGGCGCAGACAGGCTTGCCTATGGCGTTATTTGGCGCACCAGCGGCACGGCCGCACATCGCCGTCTCTTTTATGCTTCGCAAACATCAAAAGGCTAGACCGTCGACCTCAAAGATACAGGTCTTGACGCGAGGCTCAAACTACCACCGTCGTGTGTAATGCAGTCTAGGTAGGCTCAGAAAGTGGGTCTACAAAAATTTGGGCACCCCAATATATATTAAAAAAAAATAAACAGTTCCCCTTATTAGCAGCAGACATTAAACATTTTTAAATAAGTAAAAACACTTCAGTTCAGAGCACATGTTTAAATAGAACGCTGTAGCAGAAAAAAGCATTTTAGTGCAAAACCATGTAGATAAACAATATTTTAACAATTGCCCCTGAACTAGGTGCTAAATGCTAAAAATAAAATGACTATCAGCTTACTACTTGAAATTGTATATATACTTGATTTTAGGGACTTTTAGCCAGCGCTCTTCATCCATTGGTCTTGTGTTGTGCCATTCACATTTTGATGACACCCCCTAGGGCATGCATCATGCGGTAGTTGTAGTGTCTTGCAAGTTGTATGACTGAACCCTCTTGGTTCCTGCCGGACTCCGTAGAGCTGTGGCCTCAGTTTTAGAGCGGAACGCAATGAAAGCTTGGTTTAGAATGTTGAGTTTGCAGATGCACTCATCGGAATAAAGATGTGTATTATTAAGCTCTGTATGTGGCATAGCCATTGGTGGGTACCCTGCCTGGGGTAGACGCTACAGCACTGATATACACTCATAAAGGTGCCAGACACTACAATTGCAATGCGTTCTTTTAAAGATAGACCAAAAATGTGTCTTGTTTTTAGCCAACGTGTTTTTTAGATTTGTGAAGGCCCGGCAGCTCCCTCAACAATAAAGTTTGACAAGAACCATGACAAAACAAAACAAGCACTGACAAAGCCAAAGGCTGGCAGCCAACACCACACCCATAGGTTTGCCAATGCTTATTATTGCACTGCAGTAATAACACAATAATTACTATACTTGTTAAATGAGCATGTGTATTGTATGTATAGCATGTGATACCTTTTTACTTTATTTCTAATTTGTTTAATGTTACATTATTATTCAACCGTCATCATGTAATCCAAGCTTGGCACATTTTGTAAACTAACAGTTAATGCACAACAACTTTGCGATCCCAAACCATGTGATTCACTAAATCACAGGCTTCACCACCACAAACAACAGGCTTTAGATGAGCTAACTTGAGGAAATTCCCTTTCTAGTCTTTTTTTAGTGGGACAGGTTTCAGGGCAATTGTTTTGACTTTTGTTGCCACAATTCTGTTTGTGATGATGCAGTGATAGTCGGGATGGGGTAACAGTGGTGGGGGTTTCCGCTGGTGGCGGTGGCTTGGATGGAAAGGTGCATACACTGCTCCCCGTGTACTTCAGTGGTTTCACCAAGTGCACCATGACTGTGATGCTCTGCCGTGTGTCGATTGGAGGATGCACCTGATCCCATCTTCTCATCCTCTTCTCCACAGGGTCTATTCAATGGCTTGAGGGTCATCAATCTGGTGGCCATCGTCTTGGCAATGTGCATCACCCTCTACTCCATCGGCTATGGGTTTAAGACTTTGTGCTGTGCGCCCACCTCTCAGCAGGTAACTATATGAGGACAGGCTTAGGGTTCCCATCAACCTCTGTGCTGCTGGCTCATATAGCCTTCATCGGCAATAGTGTGTCTGCCAAATTCTGATCATTTAAGTGGACATTTTGGGTATATCATGTTGTCTTTATCTAGAAAATGCCTTTTCCCATCCAGCATCAGATGACTTCCTCTTAACTCTGCTTCCTGTGTGCTGCACTTCATCTATATGCTCCATTTCTATTTTGAGTTCATACTGGCATGATCTGTGCGCCCTATCTGTTTGATAGACGTGTCCTGCTGTTCATTTAGGGCCACACGTACAAAGCCTTTTGTGGTCGCAAAGGTCTTATTCACTAAATCAGGCCATTTGCGACCACAAAAACGCCTTTTCTTGTCTATAAAACTAAATTGTGATTCTGTAACAATTTGGTATTTGGAAGGGGCATGTTTAGGGCGTCTATTCCAAATACTGAATTGGATTGGTATGTATTGATATTTTGCGATTGAAGTCCAGTTGCAAAACAATAATATTTAATCACCTCCTGATATGGAGGTTGTAGGCCGTTCGCAAACAGGGAGGGACCCCCAAAGCACCCCTTCCCTTTTGTGAATGTTGAAAAAAAAATGTTGTGTAGGCAGTGGTCCCAGGGACCACTGCCTACTTTAAAAAACGTACACTTTTCCTTTATTGTTTTAACGCATCCAGTTTTCTGTTAAAGAAAACTGGTTGCATTAAATGGTTTGCTGATCTCAGCAGGCAACTAGCCTGTGATGCCTGTGATTCTTAGGGCCTCATTATGATGTTGGATGGAAAACCATCCAACAGTATGTCGGAGGTTTTCCGTTTGAAGAGATTTCCATCTGATCACTGTATTACGATACTTTCATGGCAGTCTGCCTGCCATGAAAAGGCAGACCGAAAGTGACTTTGAGGCCCCTAGCAAGGCCCCTTTCCTCCCGGCCCTCTGCTATGGGGCATGTGGTGCCCTCCTAATCATCCCTGCACCAGGTGTCAGGCACCACATGGTGCCTGCCATACGGTGCAGGGATATTTGAACTATGCATTTTTTTCAGTGCAGCTTGTGCTACGAGCGGCAGACAAGCCACAGTGGAAAAAATACAGGATCTGACCGCCAATACGGCGGTCAGATTGTAATCTGGGAAGCGGGACCTCCGACTGCTTGTCGATAGTCCAGCTTCCGCTGCTTCTTAATCTGCCCCTAAGTGGTCACAATTTGTGACTTAACTGAATAATATTCATAAGGCATATCAAATTCTGACCCACTAGGAATCGTTAATTTGCAAATCAACCCATTAGTTTGTAGGTCAATTTTCAAATTACTACACTGGTTGAAAAAATACTGGTTGCAAATTGCAACCAGTATTTTGCACTCAGTGCTATGTACATCTAGACCTAAATCTTCTGATATATCCTAAATTTGCAGAGATGAAACAGTGGATGCAGACTTCCATCCATCATGTGGCATCCTATTTCATTCTTGCTGCTATTACTGTATCCATGCTTGGCTCCCAGATCTGCTCCTGGTCCTGTGTAACACCGCATGATTTCTCTCGTTAGTTTCTGTAACTTCTCTCCACTCTTCCCTATGCTTCAATCTGGGATTTGATTATGGATCTCACACATCATTTCCACAGGTTTGTACATGATATTTCCTTCTAATGTGTTCATTCACGCTTCACCTGTCGTCAACTCTGCGTCAGTTCTGATGTCTTCTTTCGGTATCACTCACTTATTGCAAGGCTGAAGTCCCTCGCCTCTGCATCTTACATTTTTCTATCTGCCTTCACTTTTGCTCCTCACCCCATCCTTATCCCTTCTAGGCACACAGCCTTGGGCTTCAGCTTGACAGTAAAATGTCATTCTTCACATTTGTCACCTTGCCACCATCTCTAATAGGTGTCGCTGGCTCAACATCGGTAACATTGACTAATCCTCGATCTTGCTAAATTCACTGGTGCCTAAAGAGCTACCCTTCTGTCTCTGTCTCCTCCTGGTCTGCCATCACAGCTACACCTATCATTAGGATGCCACCTGTGCCTTGTTTGTCCTTCCCTTGCCCACCTATGATTCAGACTAGCTGGCAGCAGCCAGTGACAATGTAAGCTGTTGATGTCAGACTACACAGAGTTTAATAGCCTGAGCCCCTCCTCCCCACCTCTACAATGATTCAGGGCCTTATGTAGAACTCTGTGGACGGATTACTCAGTCACTCACAATAGTGAAGAATATCTCATCCACCGAAATATAAATCCCATAGGATGTAATTGGATTTATATTTCGGCGACTGGATATCTGTCACTGGTGTGACGGAGTCACTCATTCGCCGACTTCTAAATCAGGATCTCAAACTGAAAATTTCTACATGTGTCAGCAGTTAGCATTTAACTCACTTGCCACCCTACTGGCTAGTCCTACTTTGTAAAACACAAACAATTGAAGAAGGGTCTGAGGGAAATTTAAAGACCTGCCCAGTTCGTATCCCCCTAACTGTAATCCTAACAACAAAAGAACCGGGGGTCTATAACGGAGCTTCAAGTACTCCGAGCTGCTGCAAAACTCCTACATAAGTGAGTTAGGCGCTAATAGAGCTATATAAGTCTCTATATCAGAATGTGTGCCAGGACAAACCTGTCGAAGGACCTACTGAGATTGTTGGTAAGACCCGTACAGAGATGTGTTGGATTCCCATCAAATAGGTATGTAGATCAAGTGTTCTCATTTGGTCATCCAAAAATGGGGTGGTATGTCTCTTGATCCACGAAGCTCAGGTCCTGCAATGAGACAACGCCGGACAGAGCGGGGCCTCCTTTTTCCTGAGCTGGGTTCCAGGAGAGGTGATGTACACTCCCTGTACTATTCAGAGCGGGGCCTCCTTTTTCCTGAGCTGGGTTCCAGGAGAGGTGAGGTACACTCCCTGTACTATTCAGATGTAAGAGACACCGTTTGGTACAGAGGAACACGATTTTGGACTATTTATGTATATCCTTTACAGATTGTCGTTACGTTCACTTTATGTATGCAGTAGCTAATGCTTAGAACTCTGGCCCTGAAGAAAGCCATGGGATCTTGTCCCTACCGGCTGAAACATGTTGGCCTTGTAAATGCAGTTATATGTTTAGACTGCTTCCTCTGCATTGTTCTTGTTTGTTTGAGGGAAAGGACAAATTACATTAGAGTTTTTCGCCTATTGATCCTTTTACCCCTTGTTTTTAACTCACACATCTTTTGATTTTTGCACTGCACTCGATCCCATCTTTATCATTTGTTCATGGGTACCTTAGCGATTGATGGTGCGACCCAATTGAGTAAGGGCGATGGATGGGTCTCATTGATCAAGAGACATACCACCCCATTTTTGGATGACCAAATGAGAACACTTGATCTACATTCCTATTTGATGGGAATCCAACACATCTCTGTACGGGTATTACCAACAATCTCAGTAGGTCCTTCGACAGGTTTGTCCTGGCACACATTCTGATATAGAGACTTATATAGCTCTATTAGCGCCTAACTCACTTATGTAGGAGTTTTGCAGCAGCTCGGAGTACTTGAAGCTCCGTTATAGACCCCCGGTTCTTTTGTTGTTAGTCCTACTTTGTGCCACTCATCTCTCTTCAGTCACCAGCATGCCCTTCCGATAGCCTTTAAAGCCCCCAATGTTCTTTTACCACATCGCGGTTGCCATAGTTTCCCCTGTAGCTGGTGCCCCTTCACTGCAAATGCACCCCCTCTTGTCCTGTTTACAGACTGCATTTTGTAGTTCACAAAGTAGTATTCCTCAACTACTGTACAGTGCTATTCACAAAGCAACAGTGGGAGGCCTCAGCTTCTCCTGTGAGCTATTTACAGGTGGAAATGCTAGTACAAAAATCACCCAATGCAGAATAAGACTGACGCTATTTATATACGACACTTCTAAAGGTACTACAGCCCTAAAGGTGTCAAAACATGCTCCAGTGTACTCCAGCCCAGCCTTGGAGTAAGCCAGGCTCTACACATGGTCAATGACAGGTAAGTGGAGGCAGGGGAGTAAGATAATAAGTAGCACCTCACAGGAACTAATGTTCAATAAATAAAAAAGATCTCAACATTTAAATATGTAATTTTTTAAATATAAATATAAATATTTATATATACATTTTTTATTTTGAAATTTAAATAAAAATCTTAATAAAAAAGAAAAATACTTTTATTAAAATGAAATGTAAACCAACACAACTTATAATAAAATGTACTAAATATTAAATAAAAAATGAGGGAGGGTTTTTTAATTATTGTTTAAAATTATGTATAAATTAAATTAATATATGTAAATTAATTATTTAATAAACTTTTCATTTGAAGAGTTAATGTGCTGCAACATTTAATTTTACTAGTCCAATGTTAATAATAAATATTACAAATTAATTTAAGGTTATTTTGTTCATTAAATTACATGGCGTTGTGATAATGCATGCACATGTCCCGGGCGTGTGCTGCTCTCTAACAGCTCTCTGGTTCCGTCTAAAAAGAACTCATTCCCCACCCGGGTACCATGAGGGGAGAGAAGCAAAAACCCATATGTTAATTGCTGGTGCATGTAGTAAGTTACTAAGAAAGGTTATGACCCCTTCAGCTTGCATTTCAAGTACAATTACATTATTTACAGTCCATAATTTTCTTGTATAGAGGTTGGTTATGAGGTTGCCAGGGCTATCTCCCACCGAGGTCCTTCTATTTAGGTGGGTTAGGGTCTGTGTGTCCTGAGAAGGAGACACTTAGGGTTTGGAATAACATAAATATAAGAAAGTAAAGGTTCCTCGAGTATATTATGATGAATGTGACAGTCTTTGGTTGGGTCTACTGTTTCGTGAGGATGTGTTATGGACCGTACGACTCTTCCGCCTCCTTCGTCTTCTCTATATGCAGTAATAAATTTACTCATTGGTAAATCTACATGTGCACCCTTGTGAATAGGTCCCCCATTTTTGTTTTAGGTCACGTGCTATCCTACTGTCCAGCCTTCACCTCTCATCTCGCGTTTAGTTAGCAGGAAATCCAAAAATCTCATGCATCACTATTTCTATAACCTCAGCACTCTGTTACCATTTGGGAGCCCCATCCATGTCTTCAATAAACACAAGTCCAGATCCATGCAGGCACCTGGTGACCTCTGCCTCCTGGTCAACCTTCAGCCTTCTGTTTCTTATTTGTTGTTTTCCCCTACTTCAGGGTAAAGAGGCGATGGCGAAGGAGGAGAAGGGTCGTCAGCCCCATCTTAAGCAGTCACAAGGATTGCAGCATCCCTGAAATGTGGGAACTATCTGGAAACCTACTCGGTGCTTGCCTCACGTCCACACCAAGTAGGCGTGGAAGTGAGGATACCGTGATCTATCTGTGATCCATAACCCTTATCTGCTTAACAAATAAAGGCACAGCTACACATATATGTATGTATGTATATATATATATATATAACTATATATCTATTTTTTATTACACAAACAATTACAGAAATTGCTAAATATTTAGGATGACAAATGTATAAAGTAGAAGATTATCATAATTGACCCTATATATCAATATTTAGAGAATATACATTATATTCTATATTTGCCTTTAAATCCCACACTTTATAAAAACATTGTTTATATATCTTTTTTATAGCATTCCTAGTCATTAATATTTAACTGTGCAAATCACCTGAAAATGTATTGGAATTTCCCTCATATGTTGTATCTCAAATCATAAGCTCTTCTGTATTGTTTGCCACATACTCCATTCAGATGGTGTACCTGATTTCCTGAGTCTTGTGATGATAGATCTGGCTAACAAGTCACTATAAATGGCCCCTTGTAGACTTCCAGCCTGAATTAGTCCAATTTCAAACACTTCCAATCAAGGTGGTGAGTGGTTTGAGGGGAACCATTCACCCTCAACATTTGTCCTTGAAATTAAAAATCGACTTCTAATGTTTTCTATGGTATAGACATGTCCAATTCACCAGGGCTAGTGCCTTTTCTCCTAGCCCATCGCTGCGGTGTATTGCTGGTGTACTTATGGAATACAGAAGGTTCGCTAGAAACCATACTGCATGCATGCAATTGCTTTCTACCCAAATTAGCACCCCTAAAAAAGCTTATTTTAAAAGTGTTGGTTTCTCTCCACTTCCAAATTGAACTCCATTCATGTTCCACATTTCTATTTGTCGAGAATATCCTCTGCCTCTGTTTTTCTTCCAAAATCATATTCCTTAACAGTCTAACCGGTTGTCGAATATCTTGATAAGCCGATTTCTCCAAAAACCATTTTGGGCTGCTTCTAAGGTGTCTTCTAGATCAATAGGTTGTAAATATGAACAGTACCTACAACCTAAATATTAATAGCTAATCCACCCGTCTTGTTCCTTAACATCCATCCTAATTATGTCCCAGTGTTTGATCAATCCCTATTTGAATGTATCCTCACCCTTAAAAATCTTTATTCAAATTGCCAATGGACTGGTGTGTAATAATTCCAATAATGGACCATTGTCCATTCAAAACAATGTGCGGATCTCTTGCAATTTACATTTTTTTATTGGTTTTTATTGACGTGTTACTATGTATGCTAGGGTTCTAATCCAAACTACATTTAGGTTGCCTAGTCCACATAAAAAGCATGCAACTTGTCCTCCCATTTCATTTATAATTATTTCCAAACAGAAACCACAGGGTCTGCTTCACAGCTACAATATTGATCAAGGATTAAAGTTGGTGACAGGAGTATTTAAAAATAGGAGCTGGAAGCTACTGTCTGTCATACAACATAAAATCTTTTTGTATTCTTTTGTATTTTAGGATTTATATAGCCCTTTATATTCTTGTAGCGGTCTAATTAACTGATGTAATAAAATAAAATTTGTAAACATGGATGCTACATTTTTTCCTTGGTCCATTAGACTGGTGGTGATGAGAGATTCAAGTGGAATACGTTTTACTCTTCTTAAAAGTAAAAAAAGATGGAAGCTTGCGGGAGCTCTTGTGTCCTGGGCTGTACCGCGCCCCATCTATTGTCGTAACGAGTACATTGACATCTCCAGGTTCCAATCCGTTCTATCCAGTCGTAGCGACCAAACTCAACTCTCAAAAACTCAGAGTGGTTCTCTTGTCTTCCTATCTGTCTGAAACATCCATTTGCGTTTTGCTCCCTGAGTTCACTCCAGACCCTGTGGGCATGCTCGCTTTTGATCCTCTGCCCCAGAGAACATCTCACTTCACAGGTTTTGAAGTATGTTGAGCCTGAAGTCCACAGTTATCTGAAGCTCACACCACTTGTTCGTGGGACCAGTGTTTAGGACTCAACCATTACATATATACATGCTACATGTGTGGTTAGCTATTACTGAGATATTTCACCAATCATTGGACAGATGAGATGTGAAAATCCTCCTTTGGACGCGACTCCTACTGCGGGAGGCATGTTGTACTCTTGCAAGTTGACCGGCTTCAGGAAGAACTCTTACCTTTGATGAGCAGATGGCACCAGCAGCCACTTTAAAAAGCCACTCTGAGGTGTTAACATAGGTTGTATGATAGAGGGACGTGTGGCTAAAACATACATGCCTCTACCTATCAGCCTAAACCACAAATGCGTCATAACCACGCATTCCTTTACCATGCATGCCTTTATCACACAATTTCATGGTAAAGGCATGAGTGGTAAAGGGGTATGTGTGGCTGAGGTCGTGACCCCCTTCCCCAGCCCTAAGCTACAGACCCCCTGCCTGGCCCTCAACCCACGGCCTGAGGTCCAAATACCCCGAACCCCTCACACCCCCATGCTGTACCTAACCCTTAATATACACTACCCCACCCTCCTCGCTGTCCGTAAAACTACCCCGACCTCTTCCACTGCCCTTAGGTCTAATACCATAACCCCTAATTAAAAAACGACCCGACCCTCCCCCAGCCCTGTAAACTTCCCTCGACCCCCGGCCCTGAAAACTACCCCTGACCTCTCCCAGCCCTAAAAGTTACCCTGACCCCCAGCCCTGAAAACTGCCCACCACCCATCCCAGCCCCACTTACCTCACCGCGTCCTCTAGTTCTCTTCCTGGCGAGGTCTTCCTGCTTCCGCCCAGCAGCAGCTAGACCGCGCACTGCCTTAATCACACACATGTGTGGTTAAGGCATATGCGCAGTTAAGGTAAGCGTGGTTACGATTATTATGACAGAACACACGTGGCAGAGGTCACAGTATTCTGACTCTTTCCGGTTAACATAGCCTTAATATGACCCAAGATGCCTCAATCATAGGCAGAGACCGAGGCCCTGGCTCGAAGTCCTTCTTTGTCTGGTAGAGGGAGTTGTCCTAAGGAGCCCTCACCACCTAACCCGGAGGGTTCTCTGAGGGGCCATGACTGCCTGAACCAGGATCCCGGTTCATAGTGCTCACAGACTGATTACAGATTGGTAGGTCAAGCTCTCAATGCTACGCTACATGCAGAAAAGAATTTGAATTTGAATTTATAGGAATTTGTATAGCGCACGTATACCACGCGGTTTCTTGGCGCTGGGGCTGGTCCTACTCAAAATTCTGACATACAGCTTGGCCAGGCAAAGATAACTCCAACACAAACCCTCATCTTTCCAGGACTGTTTGTCCAGTTTAGATGCTCAGTCAAGTCCTGTGCCTATTTTCCTGCAATCACCATATACTTTTGGAGTTTGCTCCAGCTTTCTGACTTCCTGTTTTTTGTTCCTCAGTCTCCGTTAATGCAGCTTATCACTAGTCTCAAAGTACAGCAGGTTTGTGCTGCAGTTCATTTATCCAACGCTGATCTGAGTATTAATATCTGCAGTGTCTGAGACCCTACTATTCCATGAACATGTGGCTTTCCAGGCACACTACAGATGCTTCCATGAGTGGATGGACTTCCATCTTGGACGCCCAGGTGCTGTTTTGGGGAATCTGAGTCCCAAGATTCTGCAAGTGACCAGGAGAAAGGGAGGCGAAGGATGCGGGTCCTCATTTCACCAAGCGCTACCAAGTTCCATCATCACTCCCGCTCCATGGGTAAAGCCTGTGCATGCCCATCAAATCCAGGAAAAGGCAGGGCCAGGCCAACCCACTTGGCTGTTTTTTTTTCCTCCACCAAACCTGGTGTGGGTCTTGCTTGAGAAGAACTGAAGCATTTAGTCAAGATCCACAATTACACTTGTTTGTTGTGGACTACTAGGAGCAAGTACGTCAGCATCCATTTTGGGCTCCGCCCTATTCCACCTTTTTGTTCTGCAGGTTTGTGGGTGTCATTTGTCGTCACGTGACTAGTAAGACAAAAGCAGCTTGTAGCCCGCAAGGTCCTCAAAAACAAAACAAAAACACAACCCATACAATTTAATTGAAGAAGTACAACCATTTTGAGTGAGAAGAGTCTGAAGATAGGGTCTGTCACAAAAGGGAAAACATTGGCAAAAATATTTGAGAAGCAAAATGAAATGTCTCAAACCATGACTAGTCCATTGAAGCTGGATACTCCTGTGGCGTTGGATTTTAGGTTCCCCGTTGGAGATGGATAATGTGACACCATCCGGGGTGGGTTTAGCAAAAATGTCCTCAAATTTTGTGTTTAAATAGGTTTGAACTGCTCCAGAACATGGACAGCAAGGACTTAGATATATATATATATATATATATATATATATATATATATATATATATATATATATATATATATATATATATATATATTTTTTTTTTTAGTGGGTAAATCGATCAGAGACCCGTTTCCCGGGGAATGTGCTGGGGTCTTGGCATCAGGAGAGTTATCCTTGACCCTAGTGGAGGTTGGTGATGGGATTATGCATCAGAGAGGTAAGATTATTGATCTAAGGCAGATGATAACCAGGTAAACATTTTTTCCTAGACACATACAAAGATCTTCCCAGAAGACCCTGACTATAGTGACTGTAAATTCCAAATTCAACAGCTCCTTTAATCCGCTCCCCCCACACAAACATCAATGTATACAACCATGGAGGTTCTACAAATGAGGTAAGCTGTTAAACGGGCTCCAAACCCGGGCTGAATGCAGAGATGGAGCACAACACGGTAATGGTTGCCAATCAGTACATAGTCATAAACCTCAGTCAACGGATCACCAATCCCTTGCCTCAAAGCCCTCCCAAGAAGGTTATGCGTTTAATTTAATCTAATTTAATTGTGGGTTTCTAACGCGCTAGAATCGACTCCCGAAGGAGTATCTCTGCGCAATAGACTGCTGGGGAACCCGTCCTGGCTTTCCCTGTGAGATGGTCCCTACTGGGTATCTCCAAGGTGAAACCAGGCATCCCCGGCGTATGTTTGGGGGCCGTTGTGGAGATGAGGCAAGCTAATGCCCAGAGTTGCCGAGTGTGATCCCTGGTTAGAGTAGGCACTCAGGTGAGAATTATCAAGTCCGCTGGCCCTGGTCCACGACCCTGCCGCGTCGGGAATTGAACCCTGGTCCCAGGCTGTCCTCTGCTCCTGGGTCTGCCACCTCTAACCAGTGAGCCACACCACTCCACCAGTGAGCCACACCTAAGAGTAGGAACTGTAGACCTACCCCCTACAATACCTCCTTTATTAACAGATCACGCAGACTGTCTCGACTGAACGGAGAGTCTACTATAGTCACACTACATCTGCAGAGAAAGACGGCTACATAAGAAGCAGTGGCGGCTTGCTCACGGAGTGCTGTGGGCGATGGGGTGAGGCGGGAGAGGGGCAGGGTGGGGGGTAGTGGACTCCAACATACAGCGGAACAGAGTAAGGTAAGTAAATAAATAAATAAAACTATTTACGTTGCACGCGCTGCATCGCCAACTCAGCGATGCAAGGAATTGTCAGATACCCCTTCGACAGAGACTTTGAAGGAGCTATTTATAAGAAATATGGAATTGACGACAAATGAAAATGAATAAATGATGTCTCTTGGAAAACTGTTGCTCCTACTTTAACACATTGTCTCATTCCAACATAAGGGAATCTTTTCTCAAAGATACATTGACTGATGTCCCTAAAGGAGGACTGGGCAGCGGACAGTAACGGATGTACCCCTATAGTTCCTGTTGGTTTGGGAGGCCTAATGGGAATTAGTGCTCCTGCGACACCTGATACCTTGAGTGGAGGGATGGCTGGTGTGACCATAGTGGCTAGCCATACCAGCTAAAACACAGATTTGGTCAATAGGAAAAGTACCACAGGATCTAATGTGCTGCCTCAACTTGTTACATCTAGAAATATTTACATTATTAGCTGGTATATTGCAGGTTTAAAATCATTATCAAACTATTAGACAGTCACTGGGGTTAATTTGTTGATGGGTTTGATTTTTATTTATTTCAGGAAACATGGGCCAATAACAAGAGTTATCCTAGCCCAGCCCACAATACGCGTAGTGGCTGGCCTCCAGTGGCCTGACTGCTTCCAAATACATCTCTTTGTCTTGTTCTATCAAAGTGATCCCTATGGACTCTCTAGATACACTAGGATTGAATGTTGCATCTAGTTATAGGAAACTGACCCTTTTAATTAGGTCTATAGCAGGAACATTAGTAAGTCTAGAGAATTGTCAATTGTTTGATTACATCTTAAAAACCTACATTCAAGATCAACAGGTTATTATTGAGTATGATTTGAATGTGACATGTGAACCCTGTTTCCTGACTATGGGATTGGCCAAGGTCAAGGATGTGTATTAAGGTATTCTTGAACCAGCTGCTCCTTGTAATACACAGCTGAGTAGTTCTGTACTGGGGTTTATGATTCTTACAGATTACAAGTCTGCAGTGGCCGCTTTCCTTCTTACTGCATTGCAGCTCCTATATCTCAAAGTGTACAAAGTGTACATAGAAGTAATATTGATTATGACCTGAGGGCTCTTTGTTTAAATAGTACTTTAATAGGCGATCTGGTGGGCTCAGCAAACCCATGTGCTGATATTTTGATCATTACAATTAATAGCAGGAACGTAAAATGGGGGATATTAGCCGCCAGCCCAATTGTTATCAAATCGATGTATGAAACCCAATTTATGTTTTGGCTCGCCCACGTGAAAACACGGCAGATCAATATTAGAATCTCATACCACCTTATTTGCCAATATGAAAGAATTTTTGAAGGACCATACGCTGTGGAGCAGAGCACCTAGGGTACGAGAGGGGTTTACCGCAGATTGCACGCCGGCTAAGACTCATCCTATTTGGGCCCCAAAAAAAGTGACAAATCAATCAATCTCGCCCTAGGCAGCCAACCCCACGCCGAGCATGGCCTTTGCTTGTGTGTGGCATGGGGTTAGCCGCATGGCATGTGTTGCAGCCAGGTCCTGCTTCCAACTCCCTGCAGGCAGCCAACCCATGCTGCACACAGTGTTTATCCATGCACAGCGGGGTTGGACACAGGCCAGGCCCTGTGTCCAAAATCCCTGCAGCCTGTGAACCCCACACCATGCACAGCCTTTGCTGTGCTGAACATAGGGTTGCTCTTCGAGCCCTGGGGACCCCATCCAGGGCCAAATATAAAAAAAGACGGTAGGTGGCCAGGTGACCCCCTCCCCGAACCTTATTAGGCCATAGGGATCCCATCAGGCAGGAGCAAACACGTCCCCCCCCCTTTTTTCAAAAACTGACAGCCTTTAGGAATGAAGCCCCCACAGCTATTAAAAGGCTCGGGGAGGAGGTCCGTGCAGTGCCCCGCCTCTTAAAAAAATATTGTTGGGCCCGAGGGTGGGGTTCCCAGGGCTATATAGGGCTTTGGAAGGGGAGCTGGGCACTCCCTGCCCATAGTTAATGTATTTGGCCCCGGGGGATGGGGCCTGCCAAGAAAAAGGGAGGTCTTAAAACACAAAATCCCCATGCATTTTCCATAGACTTTTTTAGGCAGCCCTACCGCAAAAACTGCTGAAAGGAATTACTCCAAATTTTTCAGGAAGCTAGATCTTGGTCCTGAAAGCGTGCTTTTTGTGATATGGTGTAAATCATTTCAGGAGGTTTTAAAGAATCATGATAGAATAATATTTCTATATCTGAAAGGTTGCATTTGTGGGACTCTCTCAAGAGTCCCTTGAATCCAATGAAAAAAAATAGAGCCTTCGGACTGGCCCAGGGGGCATTTTTACCCTTGGGCCAACTTGCTACAGTGGGAGCAAGGCTCTGACTGGCTGCCAGCAACATGAAGGTTAAATGTAGCTCGCAACCACTACAGGACTCGGGGACTTAGTTATCTGTCCTGCAATTTTTTTTAAATGCATAAGTGGTGAAGGGAAGGGATACCCTGCCCCCTGCGGGGCTAGTAAAAAACATCATTATTTTTGGTGAGATACTGCGGGATCGCAAAACAAAGAAAATGGTGGCCCGCCATTTAAAAAAAAATATTTGGGGAGGAGTATGAGTGGGGCCCCACTCTCTGAGCCCATTTTGTGCCCGTGGGGTCCCTTTGCTCTGGGGTCCTAATCCCCAAGGCCAAGGGGAGGCAGTGGGGCAGGTGGCCCACCTCCCTGAGCCTGTAGCACCCTCTGGGCCAAAATCTTTGGGGCAGATTTACAAGAAAGTGATGCATAATGTGGTGGTGCTGAGTGATAATGTGGTGGTGCTGAGTGATGCTGGGGTAGGGCTGAGTGGTGCTGTGGTGGTGCTGAGTGATGCTGTGGTGGTGCTTATTGATGCTGGAGTGGCGCTGAGTGATGCTGTGGTGATGCTGAGTGGTGCTGTGGTGGTGCTGAGTGATGCTGTGGTGGTGCTGAGTGGTGTTGTGGTGGTGCTGAGTGATAAAGTGGTGGTGTTGAGTGATAATGTGGTGGTGCTGAGTGATGCTGTGGTGGTGCTGAGTGATAATGTGGCGGTGCTGAGTGATAATGTGGTGGTGCTGAGTGATAATGTTGTGGTGCTGAGTGGTGCTATGTTGGTGCTGAGTGGTGCTGTGGTGGTGCTGAGTGATGCTGTGGTGCTGCTGAGTGGTGTTGTGGTGGTGCTGAGTGATAATGTGGTGGTGCTGAGTGATAATGTGGTTGTGCAGAGTGATGCTGGGGTAGCGCTGAGTGATGATGTGATGATGCTGAGTGGTGCTGTGGTGGTGCTGAGTGATGCTGGGGTGGCGCTGAGTGGTGCTGCTGAGTGGTGCTGTGGTGGTGTTGAGTGATGCTGGGGTGGCACTGAGTGATGCTGTGGTAGTGCTGAGTGGTGCTGTGGTGGTGTTGAGTGGTGCTATGGTGGTGTTGAGTGGTGCTGTGGTGGTGCTGAGTGATGCTGGGGTGGTTCTGAGTGGTGCTGTGGTGGTGCTGAGTGGTGCTGTGGTGGTGCTGAGTGGTGTTGTGGTGGTGCTGAGTGATAATGTGGTGGTGCTGAGTGATAATGTGGTGGTGCTGAGTGATGCTGGGGTAGCGCTGAGTAATGATGTGGTGATGCTGAGTGGTGCTGTGGTGGTGCTGAGTGATGCTGGGGTGGCGCTGAGTGGTGCTGTGGTGGTGCTGAGTGGTGCTGTGTGATGCTGGGGTGGCGCTGAGTGATGCTGTTGTGGTGCTGAGTGGTGCTGTGGTGGTGCTGAGTGATGCTGGGGTGGCGCTGAATTATGCTGTGGTGGTGCTGAGTGGTGCTGTGGTAGTGCTGAGCGATGCTGTGGCGGTGCTGAGTGGTGCTGTGGTGGTGCTGAGTGATGCTGGGGTGGCGCTGAATGATGCTGTGGTGGTGCTTAGTGGTGCTGTAGTGGTGCTGAGTGATGCTGTAGTGGTGCTGAGTGGTGCTGTGGTGGTGCTGAGTGGTGCAGTGGTGGTGCTGAGTGGTGTTGTGGTGGTGCTGAGTGATAATGTGGTGGTGCTGAGTGATGCTGTGGTGGTGCTGAGGGGTGCTGTGGTGGTGCTGAGTGGTGCTGTGGTGGTGCTGAGTGGTGTTGTGGTGGTGCTGAGTGATAATGTGGTGGTGCTGAGTGATAATGTGGTGGTGCTGAGTGATGCTGGGGTAGCGCTGAGTGATGATGTGGTGATGCTGAGTGGTGCTGTGCTGGGGTGGCGCTGAGTGATGCTGTTGTGGTGCTGAGTGGTGCTGTGGTGGTGCTGAGTGATGCTGGGGTGGTGCTGAGTGATGCTGTGGTGGTGCTGAGTGGTGCTGTGGTGTTGCTGAGTGGTGCTGTGGTGTTGCTGAGTGGTGCTGTGGTGGTGCTGAGTGATGCTGGGGTGGCGCTGAGTGATGCTGGGGTGGCGCTGAGTGATTCTGTGGTGGTGCTGAGTGGTGCTGTGGTAGCGTTGAGTGATGTTGGGTTAGCACGGAGTGATTATGTGGTGGTGCTGAGTGATGATGGAGTGGCGCTGAGTGATGCTGGGGTGGCGCTGAGTAATGCTGTGGTGGTGCTGAGTGGTGCTGTGGTGGTGCTGTGAGGTAAATCGAATTTTATATGACCAGGTATGTCCCCTATCGTGTACCCCAACGTCCCATGTACATGCATGACCTCCGTGCATTTTCCCTCCATGGCCGAAAATGAAGACGCAAATGCATTTGCGTCCAACGTTAACATGTTATCTACCAAGTTCTCCAAGAAAGCAACATTAATCTGGTTTCTAAACCTATGTTGCCAAAGTCTTTATGTGGTGCACTTTTAACGCGAAGCCATGTTTTCCAGGCTCTGCCGAGCTAGGCCCTGAATTGAGGCTCCGAAGTCTCTTCTGTTTCTGAAAGCTGCTGTTCTGGTATGCATCCCTGACCTCTGCCTTACTTCCTTTCCAGCTAAGCGGTGCCCGGCTCGGCCTGGCCTGCCTGCCTGCCAAGACCGTATTTTGCCTACAAGTTATCTGCTCAGCCTCCTCGAAAACACATTCCAGTCTAGTGAAATAGGTAAACATATTCCCGGCTGCAGAGTAAAGGGCCCTGCCTTCCTGTCTCCATGCAAGCAATTTACAGCACCCGTTACCATGGTAGGCCCATGGCCCCCGCGCATTGTACCAAGACACGTATGCACTCCCTAGCATTCAGTGATGTATGGCCCCTGCTCGAGAGACCTTTCACTCCAGACACTACATCCTCCAAACATGAGATATCAGATAGGTTATAGGTATAGGTCGTCCTGACATCCCAGACATCGAGACTCTTCTACTAGAACTAAAGTCAAAGCCCCCAGCTCTCCCCAGTTACACGTCATGCCAGCTGCGCGCGCATCCAGGTCATAAGTTTCTGCTGACCCTGCAAACTTTCTCTATACATCCACCCACTTATGACGTTTCTTGTGACGTTTCTCTGACAAGTTAAGTGCACGCCCACGTGTACGCCCTTCTTACACGCCTCCTGCTACGCACATGTGTTCTTATCTTTTACTTTTCACTTGTCACGCCTACTGTATGCAATGCAATTATACTGTTTTACTATATATATTGTGTGATGTTAATAAACTAAGAGAGATTGTCCCTTCCTGAACCTTAGTGGTGATGGAACCCGATGTCCCCTGCCTCGAGGCATCCCATTAAAGCCCGTATGACTCAGATACCACGGACTCTGCCTCTCATTTGATTGAGCTATCCCTCTTGTTTATTTAATGCATGAAAAATGGTCCGGTAAATTTTATTTACCACATAATCTGGCGCCCGAATAGGGACCCCCCTTCCCCACTCGCCGGCGATGTTACGCAGGCCTTGACCCCTTCTACAGCCGCGACGGACACTGCGCGCATCCGCAGGATTTCCTGCTATCTCCCTCGGGCCCACGGAGGAGACGGAGACTGCGGTCCGGCATCCAGACGAGGCGGTGAGGAATGCGGAGGATCCCGACTAGAGCCCCAAGTCGAGAGAGCAAGGTCCGAGGTATCCAGAGGCCCACCTGTTCCGAAGCGCATGCGTAGGAAATCGCAGTCCGACGTGGTCCAGTCCAGTCCAGTTTCCGAGGCCTTCAGTTTCTGCTTCCCGGTGAGTACCGTTGCTGGGAACGCATCTAGACGGGTTCATTAATTTGGTGCCCGGTCAAGACAGGTTTGGGTACACAGACCTGGTCCGGACGTGTTCACTTAGGTGAGCGCGGTATGATGTGTCTCTTAATGGGGCCGGTATTGTCTGTACTGTTTTAGCAGTGCATCTAGTAATCCAGTATTCCAGTATCGTTTCTCGAGATTTTGTGTTTTCTATGTTCCAGGTAATATCAGTCTGAAATGTTTTAAATGTGTTTAATGTCGTGGTATGAATGATTGTTTGCTACTCATTACTGTGTTCATTGTGTTCGCGTTCAAGTCAATTCAAAAATGCAGCTGTTCTCAAAGTTACGCCAGATAGGAACTAGGAAAGGGATACTCGAAGAAGCAGTTCCCGTCCCGCCTAGGGACACTCCTGGACATTTTATGTACCATAAGCATGGCTTAGATGCCATACTGTACCTAGATTTGTGGGTGGACTATACTAAGGATCTGGAAGAAAAGTATAGATGGCCTGTCTCAGGGACATGGGATGCTGATTGCATCATGAGAGTAGAAGAAGCACTATGGAAAAAGAAAGCCAGACAATTCCAGAAAGATGCCATAGAATTATGGCGTAAAGAAGCGCATAGGAGAACAGAGAAAGAAATCAGAAAAGCAGAAAAGAGTAGAGAAGAATCTGAAAAAGCCAAAGAAAGAGAGTTACTAGAAGAAGGAGAACGAGTCAGATTAGAACAATTAGACCGTCAACGAAATGCACTCATCACAGGCATGTATCCTGTTCTTGCCGAGGGCCTGCCCAGGGCAACCCCGGAAGTATCTTGTAATTTACTGCCACCATTGGTCCCAACTAAACTCCGTCACAAACAGACCGCAGCGGATATTTTCCTTTCTTCCTATTTAGATGATGTAGCTCCAGCATATACCACTGTACACGTACCACCTGTTAATAATGTACAGCAGCCTATTCAGCCTGTTCAGAACGTACATCAGCCTGTTCAAGATACGTTACCACTTCCTCAAGGCTCGACTCCCGCACCCATTGTCACTTCCCATCCTGTCACTACTGTCACTACTACTGCTACTGTTCCTCCTGCTATCGCTCCTACCAATCCTTTTGCTACACTGACAACCCAGAGTCTGCCTACATTACCTGCACCTACTTTTCATGCTATGACACCCGTAGTATCAACACATCTAGTTGATGGTTACGCTTCCGCTTCAGGAGGCGCCGTAGGAGGTCAGCCTATCACCCCGCCTCAAGTAAAACGATTGACACTCAGAGAAATAGCATTACAGCGTATGCCCAAAGCAGCGACTTTCCAATCCCTCAGACAGTACATTACAGATTGTAGATATGATTCAGTACCTGGCGAAGAAGACATGATGTTATATTCGTTACGTCTACGACGTGTTACGAACTATTTGAGTCTTTTACCAGAAATGACTAACCATCTAGACAATATATATCATTTTATTAGAACACAGGGGAGAGACCAGAATGCATTCGCGAGGCCATGGCACATCAAAAGGTTGAGACACAAAGTATGATCTTACGGTTCCTGATTAATTGTTTGATAAGGGAACGAGATCGGCCAAGTACAAGCAAAGAGGAGATGGACGTACTGATAAATTGGAGTAACAATATAGCTGATGGTAAACATGATAAACAAAATAGCATTGAAGCCATGTACAGAAAGATCCGTAAAGAAATAATGACAATACGTGGAAGAGAAAAGGCGGCTAGAGGAGCCGAGACAGACAAGAATGAAACCTCAGAGGAGGATGATGACAATACTGTAGAAGACGCGGATAGAATAGCGTACGTAGGTAGAGCAAGACTCCCTAAACCGTATTCTTTTGACAGACCTTTTGACAGACCCATTTGTCTAGAAAACAAGAAATGTTTTCTTTCTCCCATACCAGAACAATGTTCTCTTGAACATATATTCCAAGACACCAATAAAATACTGAAAGAAAGAATAGGTTACAGTGAACTTAGTACTATGCGTGATCAGGAACTAGCACGATCAGCAGTCCAATGGGCTGGAAATAATGATATATATAAAGATGATTCAGTAGCGCAGACGTTTTTGAGTCTTACCCCAGACGAACAGCGTTTGGCGGGTATGTACATGATCCAGCATCTCATTACACTATATAAAAGTCAGTATTCTGATCCAGGTCCCCTATATAATATACTGGAAGAATTACTCCTAAAGAGATGGAGAGGCCTAGGTACCGATTTAATTAACATCATTCTAGAACACCGTCACAAATACAGAACTTTCCTAACTCCACATTTTGATCCTGTCCCACCCCCAGTAAGGAAACCATTTTACATAGACAGACAGAATCCCTTGCGAGAAGTACATCCCGTCCTGAACACGGGAGGTGAGCTCCAACGAGTATTCGTATACACCCCCCTGACCAAAATGGAATTATTGGAAATGAAGAAATTAGTGCCCTGTCATGATAAAGACCTAGCTGGATTCCACCGTGAATTAAAAGACATGTTACTCATGGGAGATTACACGTATCCCGACATTCTTAAAATGTTAAAGGTATTGTTGCCGGCTGGTATTTACGAAAAACTTAAAGAGAAGGAATGGGAGGTGGGAGAGAAAAAGATTGACTGGACAGTATTAGAAAACACACGAGTCCCAGGTGTTGGTCTTGGAGACCATGCTAAAGCATTACCAGGATTATTAGTACAAGTCTTGCCTAGATTATTGACAATTAAAAAGGAAGACTGGGATGCGATCTCAGCCTGCAAACAGAAACAAGATGAAGACACTAGTGATTTTTATTCCAGATTTGAGAAATGTTTCATTATTAATAGTGGCCTGAAAACAAGTAGCGAATCATATCCACATCTGTTCGTGACTAAATTAGTCGAGAATTCCTTACCACAAGTTAAGAACAGAGTATTGAAAGTCGAAAGTACATGGCAAGTGAAAGTCGAAAGTACATGGCAAGCAAATACCCCTTCCCAAATGTTACAAATGTTACAGTACCACCAAAACCGAATTAGAGAGGAACACGACCATGAACAGAGACGTATGAAAGATACGAAAATGAAAGTGCTAGTTGCCCAGTCCGTCCCAGCAGACAGCCAGAAGAGGGGTACGACACAGACTAGTCCTTCTGCAGCTCCTGTTAAAGGGAATTGCAATTATTGTAAACAGCCAGGTCACTATATCAACGAATGTCTGGTTCTGAAACACAATATTGCTACAGGAAGGACGAAAGAAAGACCGCGTCCTCCTAGACATGAACACGTTCCACAGCATATTCCACAGAATACGCAACCTCCCCAGAATACACAGCAAACAGTAGCTGTACCGCAACCCCAACCAATTGCTGCCACGCAACATGTCACACAGCAAATGTACCAGTATGCACAGTCAGATTACCCCGATTATCAACAGTATACATGAAACAGCCTAGAGAGGGAGGTTGGCTTGCCTCTTATCGAGGTTCCTGTAGATCAAGATGGTCCCTATGTACATAGTCAGGTATTAGGGAAAGACCGAAAATTTTTGATTGATACAGGGGCGAGCAGAACTACCATTAGTCATGACGAGGTTCCAGGGGCGCCCCTCTCAGGCTCACAGAATGTTTCCCTGGGTTTTTCAGGAAAGCCTATTGTTAATGAAGTGTCAAAGCCAGTTTCCCTAGAAGTTGGTCCATTATCCCGTACTACAGACTTATTACTTACGAAAGCATGTCCAGAAAATCTGCTTGGTATTAAAACATTGAAAGCACTGGGAGCTGTGATCTGTTGTTCTCCGGAAGGAGTGAGATTGTTTTTGCTTGACTTCAAAGGTCATTATGTGTTGAGAGATTTTGATCCGAGATTGCAAAATGTACCACAGCATTTATGGGCGCAAGGTCCAACTGATGTAGGTTGTATGCACATTACACCCTATCGTGTCACTCTCAAACAAGGTGTTGTTCTGCCCCGAATCTGACAATACAAATTGCCACCTGAGGCTGTAGCAGCCTTACTGAAAATTATTGATGAGCTCATTGCTCAAGGAGTAGTTGTAGAAACTGACTCCAATGTATGTAATTCTCCAATCATTCCGATTCTTAAACGAACGGACCCAAATGCACCTCCAGTCTACAGACTGGTGATCGACCTTCGAGAACTCAATAAATGCATCATTCCCCAGTACCCAGTAGTGCCAGACATTTCTTCCCTATTGACTGCCATTGATTCCGAAGCTGCGTTTTTCACCGTAATTGATCTGAAAAACGCCTTCTTTAGTGTCCCCATTCATCCGGAAAGCCAGTACCTTTTCGGATTCTGTTTAAATGGTCGAAGCTTCAAATTTGCATGTGCACCTCAAGGGTTCACGGAAAGTCCTAGTATTTACAGTCAAGCCCTGAAACGACAACTAGACAATATTCACATGCCTACTGACACTGCTCTGCTGCAATATGTGGATGACTTGTTGATTACCGCACGGACCGAACGTGAGTGCGAACGCGCTTCACTGACAGTCTTGTATTTTCTGGCCGAAAAGGGGCATAAAGTGTCCCCTTCGAAGCTCCAATTCTGTGCCCAGCAAGTGGTATACTTAGGTCACTTGCTGTCCAAGAGGGGGAGACAGCTAACACCAGACCGCATCCAGTTAATCGCACATCTGCCACAGCCCAAGACACAAAAGGAAGTACGGGCCTTCATTGGCCTTACCTCTTACTGTAGACAGTGGATCCCTCAGTATGCATATCTTGCCAAACCACTCATACAGTTGACAACACAGGAGGCAGCGACTTCGACTGTCCTCCCTTGGACTCAGGAACATACACAAGCTTTTGACGAATTGAAGAAAGCCCTATGTCAAGCACCTGTTTTAGCGACCCCATGTTACAGTAAACCTTTTACACTTTTTGTCACAGAACGTGATGGCACAGCATTATCTGTCCTCACACAAGATCAAGCAGGAAAACACAAGCCCTGTGCTTATTTTTCTAGTACATTGGATCCAGTAGCCCAGGCCTTGCCTGCGTGCTTAAAATCAGTTGCAGCGACAGCTCTAGCTATCAGACAAAGCGACTCGATAGTGTTAGGACATCCCCTGACAGTACAAGTTCCACACTCCGTGGAAGTTCTTCTAAACCGAACCCAGACTCAGCACTTGACCATAGCACGACTGACAGGTTACGAACTGACACTGTTCCAGCCACACATAGAAATCAGACGTTGCAACATACTCAACCCTGCTACACTGTTACCCTCAAATACAATTGATCCAACACCACATGACTGTGTAGAAGTCATTAATACCGTGACAAAGCCCAGACAAGACTTGACAGACATTGCATTGTCCGATCCAGACCTGACACTTTACGTGGATGGTTCATGTATGAGAACAAACGCAGGTGAGTTAGTGGCCGCATATGCAGTGACCACTGAAACTGACGTCATAGAAACCCATTGTATTGACACATTATCTGCTCAAGCAGCAGAGCTCATTGCTCTGACTCAAGCCTGAATACTAGCCAAGAACAAGAAAGTTAACATATACACAGACTCACAGTATGCATTTGGAGTCGTTCACGACTTCGGTGTTCTCTGGCAAGAAAGAGGTTTTTTAACTTCTCACGGTGCCAAGATACAACACGGCCCTCTCATTCAAGCTCTGTTAGAAGCAATACATTTGCCTACAGCCATTGCCATTATGAAGTGCAAAGCACATACTAAAATTACTGACACTATTTCCCAGGGTAACGACCTGGCAGATCGAACAGCTAAACTCACAGCTCAGACCCAAAGCGACATACCGACTGACACGACAAAGACTGAAGTAAATTCACTGACACATTGCATGACAGTTAAGGATCCCACACAGGACGTAATAGACATACAGACACATGCTACTCCAGATGAAATCAAGAAATGGACTGACCTAGGAGGGATCCAGATAGATCAGGGATGGTTGACGAAGGGAAGAGCCACATGGTTCCTCCCCGACTCCATGGTTCAAGTTATCATCAACACAGCACATAGTCCAGCACATTTAGGAGAAAAAGCCATGTTAGACAGCATTCAGAATCTTTGGTTCAACAAGCATTTACGTGCAGCAGCGAAACAGAAGGTACGTACCTGTATGATCTGTTGTCAGTTCAATCCAGGCAAAGACATTCCCGTGGAACAAGGTGGATTTCATCCTCCTGACCACCCTTTTGAAGTCCTCCAGATGGATTATATCCAGATGGACAGATGTAGAGGATTCAAGTATGTCCTCGTAGTTGTATGTGCCCTTTCCCGATGGACAGAAGCATATCCAGTCCCAGATTACACCGCCGCGACCACTGCCAAGCAGTTGGTTCGTGAATTTTTCCCACGATATGGTTTGCCCCGTGTTGTGTACTCTGATAATGGACAGCCATTCTCGTCCGAGCTTATGAAACAGGTATCACTCCTGTTAGGTTACCAGTGGAAATTCCACTGTGTACGACACCCCGAAGCAGCAGGTTTGGTCGAGCGACATAATCAGACCCTGAAAACACGCTTAGCAAAAGTCTGTGCAGAAAAAGGTGTAGATTGGATAGTAGCCCTGCCGGTTGCCCTCTTTTACATGCGAATGGTAGCCCATTCTAGAACTGGTTTGTCACCTTATGAAATTATTTTCGGTCGTCCCCCAAATATGTGGGGTACGCCTATGCCAAGAAAGATCACTGATGTTGAAAGTACTATGCTGACAGATTACTTGGCTTCCTTGATGTCTGCACTACAATCTTGTCGTTCACAGGTCGCGGCTGCCTTCCCGGACAACACCCAAGTAAAACCGCATCAAGTCGTTCCAGGAGAGTACGTCTATGTACGAAATTTCGACAGATCAAGTCCGCTGGAACCCAGATGGAAGCAGCCAAAACTGGTGTTGATGACAACGAGGACCGCCGTAAAGCTAGAAGGTCGCAAGGGATGGCTACACTCCAGCCATATTAAAAAAGTGCACGGACTGTGTCCAGAGACTTCGATTAAGGACTGCCCCCTTTTTGACGTTGACTCTAAACTCCCCCTGTTAGAGAAAACTCCCCAACAGGAATACCGAGCCAAGTTGAGGTCTAGTAAGTCAGACAGCGTTTAATTGTTTAAGTCCCCCTCGGGTGAAGCGGTTAGACAGGTTTCTGACATGTATAAGATAGACCCACATAGTGAGAGAGATAGGCGAATCGAAAAGAGAAAACACTATTGTAAAAATCTACACAGTCGATGTGTTATCGCCTTAATTTTCATGTTTCTTCTGAGTCTTACGATCATATGCATAAGTTTAATGCTACATGTTTTCTTTCCTCTTGATTCACATGTACATACTTCTTCCAATGATACTGTAGAGCACACTTTCAGTGACCTGCCCCCACATGAACTTTCCTATCGACTTGCGCTGCGCAACAACACTTTTATCAGTATGTTACACCATTCTCACCAGACCAGCAATGCCACCAATTGCTGGGTATGTGGCCGACTCCCTCCCTATCAGAAATACAAGGGAGCTCTGCCCCTCTTTCCCTACCCGTTTACGCATAATGGTACATGTGGAGCATGGTTTACTTTAATGTCATCATTAGACAGCGAGTCCAAAGTTTCCCAAGGTAATTGGATATGGGGAGATCTGAATACAGTTATGAATAAAGCATGTTTCCCAGACAAGGAGGGTCTTCCCCAAAGAACAGGAACCGATTTAGAAAATGAAGTGTATGGATTAGGTAATTTCACACTTAATCTCATGATTTTGAACGTCCAGTCTGAGACTAATATAGACCTGCCATCTATTACAGTTTTACCAGTGAAAGGTGAATTATACATTAGAAAGAATGGTTCAGTACATCTAGGACACAGTGATTGTAATACTGTGGTCGAATTCAGTGATAAGGGAAAGTCTACTTTCAAAGCCTCCCGTCATTCTTATTTTATTTGTGGGTCCACAGCTTATGTCCGTCTGCCCTTAGATTGGGATGGAACATGTTACATTGCATTCCTACTGCCACCTGTTTTTCTAGCCCCACCTGATTATCACCGAAATACACATCTTGTGCATGTAAGACATAGAAGGGAGATCAAGACCCCGATTGTCGATCAGACTGAAACAACGTTAGAGCAATACACAGATTTCAATAAAGGATTCTTTTTCTTCATAGGCCCCATTCAAAATAGTAAATTAATACGTAGATTGACACGTACCCTTGAAGCAGTAGTGAATGAAACTACTTTTGCCCAAGGTAACTTGACTGAAGAGCAGTCTGCTATGAGACTTGTTGTTGTTCAAAATCGCCTTGTCCTTGACGTCATCCTGGCCGATAGGGGCGGGGCTTGTAGAGTCATCGGATCTAGTTGTTGCATTTTCATTCCTAATAATGCACCATCAGTATACAAAGCCATCACAAGGCTTCATGAGATTGCTCACCTGATACACCAGAATCCAGGCACCTGGACGTGGTCCGGTTGGTTCTGGAGTGTGATTTCCGCCTGGGGATGGAAAGTATTGTCATTCCTAGGAATAATATTCCTTATAGTATTCAGTTGTTGTCTTTGTCTACCATGTGGGCCAGCGATTTGCGGCTTGTGCGCCACAGCTTGTATTCCCCGTCCAAGTCCACGATCCCGAGCTCGAATGAGAAAGGACGAGCAAATGATGTTATATGAACAGATAGATTGTCTCATGAACATAGATATATCCTGAAGGGAACGTAGGGGACAAGGAGGGAATGAGGTAAATCGAATTTTATATGACCAGGTATGTCCCCTATCGTGTACCCCAACGTCCCATGTACATGCATGACCTCCGTGCATTTTCCCTCCATGGCCGAAAATGAAGACGCAAATGCATTTGCGTCCAACGTTAACATGTTATCTACCAAGTTCTCCAAGAAAGCAACATTAATCTGGTTTCTAAACCTATGTTGCCAACGTCTTTACATGGTGCACTTTTAACGCGAAGCCATGTTTTCCTGGCTCTGCCGAGCTAGGCCCTGAATTGAGGCTCCGAAGTCTCTTCTGTTTCTGAAAGCTGCTGTTCTGGTATGCATCCCTGACCTCTGCCTTACTTCCTTTCCAGCGAAGCGGTGCCCGGCTCGGCCTGGCCTGCCTGCCTGCCAAGACCGTATTTTGCCTACAAGTTATCTGCTCAGCCTCCTCGAAAACACATTCCAGTCTAGTGAAATAGGTATACATATTCCCGGCTGCAGAGTAAAGGGCCCTGCCTTCCTGTCTCCATGCAAGCGATTTACAGCACCCGTTACCATGGTAGGCCCATGGCCCCCGCGCATTGTACCAAGACACGTATGCACTCCCTAGCATTCAGTGATGTATGGCCCCTGCTCGAGAGACCTTTCACTCCAGACACTACATCCTCCAAACATGAGATATCAGATAGGTTATAGGTATAGGTCGTCCTGACATCCCAGACATCGAGACTCTTCTACTAGAACTAAAGTCAAAGCCCCCAGCTCTCCCCAGTTACACGTCATGCCAGCTGCGCGCGCATCCAGGTCATAAGTTTCTGCTGACCCTGCAAACTTTCTCTATACATCCACCCACTTATGACGTTTCTTGTGACGTTTCTCTGACAAGTTAAGTGCACGCCCACGTGTACGCCCTTCTTACACGCCTCCTGCTACGCACATGTGTTCTTATCTTTTACTTTTCACTTGTCACGCCTACTGTATTCAATGCAATTATACTGTTTTACTATATATATTGTGTGATGTTAATAAACTAAGAGAGATTGTCCCTTCCTGAACCTTAGTGGTGATGGAACCCGATGTCCCCTGCCTCGAGGCATCCCATTAAAGCCCGTATGACTCAGATAACACGGACTCTGCCTCTCATTTGATTGAGCTATCCCTCTTGTTTATTTAATGCATGAAAAATGGTCCGGTAAATTTTATTTACCACAGCTGAGTGGTGCTGTGGTGGTGCTGAGTGGTGCTGTGGTGGTGCTGAGTGGTGCTGTGGTGTTGCTGAGTGATGCTGTGGTGGTGCTGAGTGATAATGTGGAAGGGAAGGGAAGAAAGAAAGAAAGAACGAAAGAAAGAAGGAAGAAGGGAGGAAGGAAAGAAAGAAATTAATGAAAGGGAGGGAGGAAAGAAAGAAAGGATTCTAATTGCAAGTGTCAACATGAACAGGCTTGTTTTGAAGATGTAGTCCCCAAATTTGAGATTCCATGACAGAGGGGGCTGTGAAGGACGGAGAGGTGACAGGCAGAGGCCACGAGTGGCGGACATCAAAGGAAGGGTGGGAGGGGAAAAAAACGCATTAGCGAGCGAGAAAAGCTATAAACACCAGGGGGGCGGGGAAGCAGATTGCCTTCAAGCTTTCAAGCCTTTGAAGACAAATGCTGGTGTGCGAGGGCAAGTGCGCACCTGGGGAAGCTTTATGGTTGAGTGCACAACATGCATTGCACGAAATCCGGCTGGTTTCAGAGAAGCTACTCTGTTCAGGTTATGGGTGGTTCCTCCAAGCAGAGCCTGCATTATCAGGGCATGTTCGAGTTGGCTTCCTCAGGATGCCAGGAACTCGGGCACCCCTCAAGGTCAAGGAATATCTCCCTACGAATGTAGCGTATCGAAGCTGGGGGGCAGACAAAGGCGTACACCCGGAGAACAGATTAGAGAACAGATAGAGAAGGCAAAGCAACCTTAATGTGAGCAAACATGGATTGTAGCCAATAATGGGCAAACACACTGGGTTACCACTAGGGATGTACACAGGTAAAGCTCAGACCTTCCAACAGCAACAGGATCCGTCAATGTGTCTGTGCAGATGAGTCTTACACACGGTCACCCTGCAAACCGCGTAGGAAGGAGGCAGCAGAAGCGATTCTGTATCTGGACCCCGGGGCACAAACAAGGAATGTACATGAGACAAGCCCTTAAGGGTCAAGCTGGAGACACAGTGGAGATTCCTAAGAAAAATAGAAATGTCATACTGTCCCAGGTAAGGCACCTAAGACTACATGTGGCTCAAGACAAAGGATGGGGCAGGAATTGCCTCATGGAAACCAGAAGCCAACCCCTGTACACTGCAAAGGAATGCTATATACACAAGTGAGGACCTAATAGTACACCTATCAGGCACAAAAGTTCAAGAGGAAAATAGAGAGCAAGCACGAGAAAGCTGTAGAAAATAGTCAGGAGTAAGGCATTCAAGGAAAAACTGGAGAACAAACAGGGACGTCAACCACAAGGTTTCTAGGAGCTGTAACAAGCAAGAGACTAGAACTTCAAGGTAACTGGAGACTGCAGAAGGATCACTGAGAGGGGGAACATGAACTAGGGGCAAACATAGGAGATTGAAGAGAAAATACTAGAGCTATGGTAGAAGCAAAAGGAATATCTAAAGGGGAAATATCAGTAAAAGAAGGAACAAACTGGGAACAATTAGAAAGGGAGCAGCTCAGGGGCTGCACAAAGGTGTAGAAAAAAGGCAGACAGGAGAGTAAAGCAAAGCAGGGATGGGAAAATCTGTAGCAGGCTGAACAGGACACAAGCTGCGGTTGAAGCAAGGCTGGAACTGGACTGAAAAACAAGCACCGAGAGGTCCGGTGCACAGAGGAACAAACTCCACTGAAAGGAACAAGGAGCCTCAGCAAACGGCAGCTTATAAGCAGTTCCAGGCAGCAGCAGACCAGGCGAACTCACATGACTGGGCTGCACAAGACTGGTGACAGGTGTAAGACTTTCCATCTCTCACAAGTCCTGCAGGAGAGAATCCAGTGCTAGCACCAGCAGGACTGCTCCCATAGAAAGCAATGCACACCAGATTCCAGGTATTACTGAATACTTTAGCAGTGCATTATGGAACCTGAAGTCCATGAAGCAAATCTAGGTTTTCGATTGTATACAATATTGAAATGGGAGCAGGCAGGAAGGCGTCAGAGAGGGACTTTGGAGGAGTTTTAATGGCGATTTCGAGGCTGTAGATGGTCCATGTACAGTGCCCCCCACAGGCGGAACAATGGAATCGGAACACAGGAGTCCTCTGTGAACTGATTACAGGCTCATCCTGTAATTTGCGTATTGGCTCCAGTCTGTTGCAGCCACATCCATTGTCATCCACCACCTCCCTTGTCTGGATAGACCCAGAGAATGAAACCAACTCAGAATCCAAGGAGACGCTCAATTAAAGATTCTTCCTCCAGGTCAGAACATTTCACCTGCTCACCGATTGTGCCATGGGGTAGACACAGGTAGATGGTCAGATCCAGCATCCAGAAGAAGTTTATAGTCCATTTTCCTCCTTCTATTGCACTCTAGAACATTTCCATACCCATACTAAAGGGTGTGGTAACTGGGACACCACAAACAGGGCAAAACCCAACTCATTCTGCTATCCCAAAAATCTGAGATACATTTAGGACCCTCCTTGATAGAAGTAGGCTTGTCCCATCACTCTTACACCATCATGTGTTGTGTTTGTGGCTCCCAGAAGAGGAAAGCAAGCTGGTTTCATAAAACATCTTTCTGCTACTGTATGTTGTACCATGAGAAGAAGTGTGGGTGTTACAACGCATATAAGAAAAACTCAGCAACATGAGCTATTTCTGTAAAGCCATGATCTGCCTTGTATTAACAATGTTGATCAAAGCAAAGAAAACAATGCACTGTAAACTGCAAACGTGTTGTAAAATAAATCAATAAAGACAAAGTTAAACAAAAAACTAAAAAAAAACTCAGCAAGGTTTCTTACTGGGTCCATTATGAGGCTTTGAACTGCAATCCCTTGATGTGACTGGTTTCACCGAGCTGTATTATAAAACTTACAATACGTTTTTGGAGCTTTGCCAAAGTCTACAGTTTTACTCTGCAACAAGATCAGTAATGGGGAAGAGGGCCCAGTTATTTCCTAAAATAAAAATAAAAAAGTGAGCACGATATGTATTTGTTTTGATGTAATAGACTCTGCTCATTTCAAGAGACTGAACCTACACACCACCTGCAGTGATTGAGCAGCTAAAATCAGATTATAGTCAGACTAATTCGTTGATAATTTTGAGAATCGTCCTTCTAAAACTTTGGCAGTGATTTCTATTCATTCAGTATTTGTTTAACAAGTTTCTTACATCTTGTTATGGAGAGTTTAATTATGGTTTCACTAAGAGAAAAACATATTTCACATCAACACAGGAAGCTATAACTGTAAATTGAGTTAGAACCTGGTGTCCAAATACCCGATAGTCATGTTTTTGCACTCACTAGAAAAGACACAGGTTTTCCGATGCACTAATGTTCAATTTGTTGAATCCAAAATGTTGACTCTTAAGAAATGTCATATTGCGATTTGGCAAAGGAAATGTACTGCTAGTCCATGCACTAAATAGTGATTTCATAAAAGTTGCTTTTCTAAAATTCTGAATCTCAAAAAGCGATGTGTTTGCTTTAGCAACATGCAAACGTTGCACAGAGAGTGATGACTTCAGGAAGCACATGATGTGACTATCTTGCATGCCACTTCAGGTCAATATTGCAGAGCACCACCATGTTTGTGTAGAAGAGAACACAATCTGTTCTTCAGAAGTCAAAAAGTGTTCAGTATTATTACCCTGGTTCGCCAGTGAACATTGCATCCTTTCTGTCTACGTGTGGTAGCAGATATGGGGTCATGATCCATGTACGGAGAGCATTTGCACGGTCACCTAGCACAAACATAATTTTACCGTTTAAAGCAGTGGAAATACATATATAAAAAGACTTAATTCACATTAAAATAAGTATCTAATAGAAAGCGATCACCAAAGTCTCCTCTTGAAAGGCGGTTGTATTGGCCAGAGCGCCTGAAGATGTATGAATCATGTCTTGAAAATGTTACTATAAAGTCTATTACTAAACAACCTGCATTGCTTACAATTTGTATGTTTAAAGAGTGCTGATTCTTCAATTTCTGTACAAATATACGGTGGCACTTGTTGGACAAATTAAAACGTGTGCATCTTTCACGCAGTCTATAACCTGTGGAAATTGAGCTGTACGAAGAAATCTAATTTAGTTTGTAGCAGAGCTCGAGAATTCTTAGGAAAAGCAATGCATTTGTTAATTGTCAGCAGCATTGCATCCAGGAAAGTGCAAAGTGAGCTCTGGGACACAGTTCCTGCTGTAGCTACTACAACCTGATAGCTAAAGGCTAAACGGTGTAGGCATCAGCCTACTTGTGTGTGTGTGTGTGAAGATAGACACACTTCTCTGTGTGTTCCTAGCAACCTTGCGTGGAATTCAGCAATGAGATCTAAAATAGCATTGCTGCTCTGCCTATACTTACCATAGGTTTCCGCCTAAATCTGCTGGAATAAAGTCACTACTACTCTGTAAATGTCTTTATTTTCTCGTCTACTGGTGTGGAGCCTACTCCTCCTTGTCAGAGCACATGGAACAACCATAGTTTAAAACACAAAATTGGCTTCCTTTCCTTTTATAGTTTGCACCTCATTACCACCTACTCCCACTTGAAGCTGATTTGCACATGCAAACACCCATTTTTGCCATCGTTTGCAATTTGGAAACAGGTAATGCATACCATTTGGCAACGTAATTGGGAAATCATAAAAAGGTAAACTCCAATTCCAGTTACCAAAACAATGAGTCACAGTAAGATGAAGTTCGGATAGCTATTTTTACAAATGGAACTGATAACCACTTTGATTCATTTCATACTTACCTTTCTGCAGCCACGACCAATGTAGGAGTGGTAAAACCTACGTACATCTGCCCCAGAATACCTTAAACAGCATTTAGAGGAAATGTGGCTAATGGCTTCAAAGGCCTTCAAAGTCATCTGCCTCTTCTCCATTGTTTTTTGCCCAGAAAAGGGGATGATGAAGAATGTGCATTGATTATAGATCTCTGCATAGAATTATAGAGCAGAACCATTGTCCGTTCTTATCTGTCCGTTCTTATCCTGTGATCTTAGATCAGATTTAAAATGCACAGATATTCACAAAATTAGATGTTAAGAGAGCTTACCATTGCTTCACAGCCTTTGAGGATGACAAGTGACACCAAGTTAGGATTGTGTATCAAGTCTTTGCTTTCAGGCTCTACAATGTGTGTGCTGCTTTTCAATATTGTGTTGATGAAGTATGGCAAGGAATTCTAGATCTGGGTTCTAACATTTATTCTGACTGTATTTTGATTTAATCCGATTTCTGGAACAACCATCGTAAAGCAGTCTTACAGTGATTATGAGATCCTTCTGTCTTTGCCACAATGGAAAAGTATATGTTCCATGCTACAACTGTAGACTTTTGTAGGGTACATAATTACTCCACAGGATATTAAGATGTATGGCATAAAGGTTTCAGCAATTTTTTAATGCCTCACACCCACCATGAAGTTAAGACAGCTCATAGGTTTTTAGCTTTGCCAATTTATACAGGAATTTCAATTGTTAGTTCTCTGGAAATCTAGGACCTATTACTATTATATTTTGTTTTCAGTTTGGGGGACAACCCTCCTATGTTATATTTATATGTATGTAACCAATTTGACAGATCTGTTAATACATATGTATATATATATATACATATATATATATATATATATATTCACTGAAAAAACCATAGGTTTCACATCAGTTATAGTTAACTGGAAATTTTACTGTCATAAAACCAATGAAATTCCACGTTATAGTTAGTTGGACTCACTATAACTTGCGCGTGCAATGCACTGCTGATGACGTCACATATTACATCACTCATGACATGGTCAGTGACATCACTCATGACATCAGTGAATTTCTTAGGTTTTTTAAATGCTAATTCCTAACTATAACTGGTGTGAAACCTATGGTTTTTTCAGTGAATTTCAAAGGTTTTTTTTAATGCTAATTCCTTACTATTAGTCTCACTCTATAAGTAAGACTGTTAGCGCTCTAGTAGTTCTTTAGAACACTCTGGTACATTCTGTCATTGGGCTATAGTTGGGGTACATCTGGCTGATATTTGGGCTACATTCGTTTTTTTGTCTCTGGTGGCCATCTTTGGGCTACATTGGGCTACATTTGGGCTACATTTGGGCTCTAACATATATATAGCCCAATGTAGCCCAATATATATATCTTCAAAGTAAATTTTCTTAAAAACCACTTGAGCATATATCTTGAGACATAGCAAAGGCACATCGGGCTACCAGTCCCTACAATTTTGCCATTTTTTTTTTGTTTTGCTTTGGAGCGCTCCCGGTGCGCGCCCCGGGGAGCGCCCCGAAATGCGTACTTTTATAAAGCGCCCCGGGGCGCGCACCGGGGAGCGTCCCGTAAGCGCCAATATCGCGAACGAAAACATGATCGTGACGTATCACATAGCCGCGTCCGCGTGATACGCACGGCGTAAGCGCACCCGGAAGCACTCGAACGATCGCGCAACGTAGGCGTCCGACGCGCTTACGCGACGCGCCCCTGGGCGCCCCCCGGGGCGCGTAGCGTAAGCGCGTCGGGTCATGTGACCTGAAAATAACACTTTTCATTGGTTCATAACATTTTTGCTTTCATAATGATGAAGCCCCTGGTCATGTGACCTAAAAATAACACTTTTCATTGGTTCAATACATTTTTTTTTCAAAAGGATGAAAGACCCCACCTTTTTTCCTTATTCTGACTTTGTGCTTTGACTTAGGAAGACCTGTTTGTAGCTCTCTCTACCTTTTTGCTCAATATAATGGCTTCAGTAGTAGCAGCAGCTGGTGCATCTGCACCACCACCACCACCACAACCACCAAGAGGACCACCTCAAGATATCATTGGTGGTCAGCAAGAAGAGGAGGAGGAGGAGGAGGAGGAGGAGGAGGAGGGGAGGTCAAGATGGCTGGAAGAACACAATATCCCATACCAGCCAAGACCACACATTATTTGGGAGTTTTTTTCTATCCCAAAGGGAAAGAAAAAAGTAAATGCAGCCAAGGTGAGTTGCAAAATCTGTGGCATGGAACTTTCCAGGGGAAACCCAAATAAAAAATATTCATTTGGGAACAACACGATGATACGCCACATGCAGCGCAAGCATCCAATAAATTATTCTGCTGCAGAGATGAGGGAACTGGCCAGTAACCCTCCCCAATCCAGAAGGACCACCTCAAAAAGGAAGCAACCCACTCCGTCGGCACCAGAGGAAAGTGAGACAATGCCTTGCATTCAGCCACGATTTGCAGATTTCAGAATTATCTGTAAATATTGTGGGAAGACCATCTCCTACGGAGAACAGAGCGTAAAGCTCATCGTCCTTGCTGGGGACAACCATAAATGCCCCAATCAACCCTAATTTTTTTTTTTTTTTTTTTTTGTTGCTCCAGTTGAGCCATTTTCAATTCCCTGTTTTTTCGTTTCTCCCCATGAAAAATACAAAAAAAATATAAAACTGTTCAGAAAACCCAAAAAAAGTACAAAATGTTCAAAAAAACAATAAAAAAAATATAAAACAACAAAAAGAAGAAAAAAACAGTTCTTTTTAGAACTACCTCCAATTTCTAAAAAAAGGCTAAATTTTTTTAAAACTCTATTATTCATTTTTCCCCATGGGACGCTCCCCGGTCCGCTCCCCGGTGCGCGTACCGGGCGCTCCCCCCGCGCAAATCAATTTAAGGCCCCCACATCAAACCTAGGGTGTCAGGGGGGTCTATCCCTGCCTCCTTATGGTCATTTCCCCCTTTGATTTTTCCACCTCTTATGTCTCGATTTTACCGAGACACAAGATGCCGGCCGCTCCGGACTGTTTCGATTGTTTACAGACACCCGAGAGCCAATCCGCTTTCCGTGCGCAAGTCGCGTGGCGCGCCCGGAGCGCTCCCCGGAGCGCGTACCAGGGCGCTGCCATAGATATATATATTTTTTTGAACATAAATTACTCAAAATCCACTGGAGCACATATCTTGAGACATAGCAAAGGCACATCGGGCTACCAGTCCCTACAATTTTGCCAAGTTTGGTGGAAATCCATTCAGCCGTTCGGGCTAAAAGTGAGGTCGACCGCCCTATGGAAATTAACATGGGGAAAACGCGTTTTGGGACCCCCCTTTTATCTCAGCCCCCGGTTGACGAATCCACCCCAAACTTTCAGAGAAGGACCGGGGCGCCGCGAGGCCATTTTGAGGAAATTTTCAGGCAGATTCGTCAACCGGCGCCAAAGTTATTCCAAATAGAATTTTGAGATTTAACATTGAAAAAAATCCTAACTAGAACTACCTACTGACGACCGCCAGTAGGTAATTAATATATATATATATATATATATATATATATATATATATATATATATATATATATATATATATGTATATATATATATATATATGTATATATACACACACATACATAGACATTTTAAGCGGAGGCTAAATTGATTTTTGTGCCTTAGACTTCAAAAATTAAATTAGTCTAAGATCGTAAGGGAAAACAGGGTTGTTTGCAAAATAGGTCTTTGAAAAGTATTTTTTTCGAAAGATGCTGTCACATGTTGCAACATTGCAGACATTATCCCTTTAGAAAATATTGACACACTCTTCAACACAGATGTATGGTTTACCCCAAATCCTACATGTCTTTGCTCACACATTCTATAACATCCAGTGTGCAGACCACAGAGATGAGAAGGAAGAACTACCAACTTGGCTCAAAGCAGGCTGTGGCACCGACGCCTTCCAACTCACAGAAGACACCCTGCTGACCACAGATAAGGATGACCTCTGCCCGCTAGATAATACTGGACTTCTCAGTCACCGTAGATTACAAAATCTATCCTTCCCTAATCTACACCCTGAAGTCTTGAATGAACATCTCTGGAAAAATTACTCACTACCTACCCAACAAACAGAGATGGATACCCTAAGTCTAAGGACTTCTCTCCACTGTAGACTCTCCAGGGTTTCTTCTTGTCCCGGCCATCTTTAACCTCTACTTAGCTAGCGGCTAGGAAGCGAGGGATTCTGAAGTAGATGGATCCCATCCATGGCTTGGTTTAATGAACACATCCATCTTGTATTGCATTTGTCTTCATAACTATTATGTTTATCTCTGTTATAACTTTTATACATATAATCTGCACTAGGAGAGTGTTTTAAATAATAATAAAGCTTTTGAAACACATGGTGTGATTTCTTCTGTGCATTAATCTTCAGGGAAAAGGGGAACCAGAACCACAAATCAACTAATCAGCTCCTGTAGTCTCCTATCCCCAGAGAGCCATTCCGCAATCTCACCTGTAGTCCGCCGCCCGCACTGCCCAGATGTCCACTGTCCCATAAAGAGGATGTTATGTAAACCGGTCTCTCGTACTGGGCTATGTTGCCGTGTAGCTAGGTCCTTGATTCGTACAGTGCTTTACTAGGTACAGATGTACAGCTACTTTCTTCTCCTCCACATTTTGCCATCCCCAAGCATCCCGGCAAGGGCAGGTTTCTTCAAGTTCGTTCAGACCTCCGCATCTTGTTCATCATATTTTGAATACAACAAATGTTCTCACTCCTGACCTTGTTGCCAGGCCTTTCTGTGGAGGGGGCTGGATGTCTGTTCAGGCATCACTGAGAAACAGTAAACAGGGAGGTCAAATCATCCCACACTGGACACCACGGCCCAGATTTACCAACATTTGAAGCAATGCAGCAGCTGCAATGTGGCTGTGTTGCATCAAAGGAAATGAACATCTATTGCACCAGATCTACTAATATAGGCCACATTGTGTTTGCTCCCACACAGCTGGCATACTGGGATCCAAACCCATGGGTGGTTGCACAAGAACTCCCATGCACCTCTATAGAATGCCCCGCTCCACGCAAAGTAGAGCACGTTGGTTTGCGTTGGAGATGCAAACCCGGTGCAAAGCATTGGTAAATCTGGACCTTTGTATCATTCTCTCAGGCAGATACTAGCATGGGGCTCAGGTATCGAGCCCATAGGATTATGGTATCTAGGCAGTAGCGTCTCTTGCTTTGGTTGAGATACTAGCATGGAGACAGAATACCAAATATCACACCCAATCGTGGAGGTCACAGGGCTGGCAGCGGCTTCTGGGCACCCACGGAGGTGGTTTGCCACTTGTGTTTGTCTACCAAGCAAAATGGATGAAGGACAACTTTTCTGCACATGACCAGGGCCGGACTGGGAACCACAACCGGCCCTGGCACAGTGCTTGCCCTCTCCACTCGGGGGTTTGGAGGTGCCGCCAAGCTCTTTGCCGGGGCCGGTTATCAGCCGATTCTGGTACAGGGCAGATTCTGCAAAAACGACCCTGTAATAAAAACGGCTCCTAGGGGCCCGAAACCAGTCCCCACCCATGCCGCCCACCGGGGGATTGCCCGGTGCCCGCTATGGCCAGTCTAGCCCTGCACGTGACTCGTGGGTGAATAGCCAAAAGCATCTATGAGAGGTAGTGTGGGGCAGGGGTGATATGGGAGAAAGAGCTCAGAACTCCACAGTTCACCCACAGACACAATAATTACTTGTCCAGTGAGGTGCTCACCTTAGTAAAAACAATATACTTTATTATCATACCAAAAGCTAATACAATTTATTGGGTCTTCGATGCAAGAATGTAATTGCAGCTACGATGCCTAGTCAAGCGGCTCACCACTGCGGTGTCCTCTCTCCATCCTAGGAGCTAGAATGGTGTCCACAGATTGTTGATGCCAATCCTAGGCACAGTTAAAGCACAGGGAGGCTCACAGTCGATGAGAGCAGTTTATCCCCAGATGAAAGGGAGCGTTCACGCAACAGCCACTGTGCCTGCTGCAGTGCATAGAGCCTGCATCTATCTTTGAATCTTGCGTAACACCCATATCCTGCTCATATTGTCAAGGTCGACTGGCACTGCCTAGAGCGCCTAGGCTGGTGCCCTCCAAGGCATTTCCGCTGACACTGCCCACAGGCAGCACTTTCACTTAAGGGGACAGCACAATATGGCAAGGCTGATGTGGGGGTATCTCTCCACGTAATGCAGCCTCCAGGGCGAGGGACGGTTGATGTTTATTGTGCAGTTGCGCCTCAGGCCTGGTTCACAAGGGGTTGTGCTTCTTCAGACAGTTGCCTTCTCCAGGAAGGATCTGCTCCTGCTCCAGCAGGGAGGTCTGATCTTCCTCAGGATTTGCTGGGGGACGAGGCAGGGGCAGAGTGTCTGAGCACCAGAGGGGTGCTGGGAAGTAGTGGATGACTTCCTGGCTTGATTTCTGTGTGTGGTCCACCATGGAGCTTACAATTGTAGTGCCCTACCAACCCGGGTACTCACCAATAGGCTCACCACACACAGAGAGTAGTTTTACATGCGTGCAAGGCTGAAACATTCTAAACCCGCCTTCAAATCATCCCGCCAACCCTTATGTCACAGGCCTACGGTCTACAGTGGGAACCGAAAGAGTTTCAGTGTATTTTCAAGACACTACACTGTTATGTTATGTTATGTTATTATAGGTCTTCTATAGCGCGCAGCTACTCCAAAGGAGTGTCCCGGCGCTTTGTGCTCCAGACCTAGGAGAAAGAACAGACAAAACATAACAGTGAAAAGATAAAAAGGCAGAACCAAGGACGGGGCAAAAACTGATGGAAGGCTGGGCGACCCCTCATGAAGCAAGTCCGCTTCAGCTTCACTCCCAAGGGCAGTCAGTAACTTCTAGGTGTTCTTCACATCTGGGAAAACAGCTTGCTTCTCCCCTTCTTTTACTGCAGGGCCAGGCACTCTCCTTCCGTCCCTGTGAAGGCAAGCAGGCTGCTGTGTTCTAGGCGTCCCTTCAGCTTCTCCAGCAGCCTGTCTGCCTGCTGGCAGCAAGGTCAGCTAGTTGATTAACTGTTGTGTTCTGATTAACTTGTATGTATTAGTGGCATACAGCCCTTTGAGTGAGGTCACCTGGAAAAGAATGTTCAGTTGTGGAATGTCGGCTTCGGAGGGGATGTCTGGTTCTTTTTTGGGAAAAGTTTTTATTGAATTTTTGCACAGATGGTAGAGCAAGACACAGAATTAGTACGCAATATTCTATTATTAGGTGATTTAAATGGCAAAATATCCAATAGTGCCCTGGATCTATTTAGGAATAAGTTAAAGGAGGAAACACTCCTGATACCAAAAGCCATATTCCCAGAGAACATTAAAACTAATAAAAGAGGGAAACTAATCTTGGAGAGTCTATCCGAAGTAGATTGTATAATAGTTAATGGAAGGCTTCCTTCGGATAGTCCCGCTCATTGTACTCATGAATCAAGGAACGGTGGCTCGATCCTTGATTATATGATAGTAGATGGCTCCTTCTTTAGTTCTCTGATGGACCTGTCTGTACTTATCACTGATTTCAGTGATCATAATGTTTTGTCCGTCAAAATAAATGTAACACCATTTCAGAGGGATGCATGGAATATTGGGGATGACTTATTGAACTTCAATATTAAAAAAGGGAAATGTTATTGGAACCCAGGGCTTATTAAAAGTTTGGTCAGCATATTGGAACACACAGTAGAGAACTTACTCCTATGGGAAGGGAGTGAGCTACTGTGTTTTGCTTCCTTCTTACATACCTTACAATCTAAAGTAAAAAAGTCTCCCCCTGGGAAGATAACTCCAAAAATCCCCTCTGGCCTCCGTTACTTAAACATAGAAATAAATACATTGGTAAGGGATCAGTACCTCTTCTTTATTCCTGAACGCAATCAAAGGATAGCTCTTTTAAGAAGAAGGAGAAATAGGATAAAGGCCAGATTAAAACGGGAGAAAGAAGATGCCCTATGGGTTAAACTCCGCGAGGCATCCAGAAGCGGGCAGGCTAAGACCTTCTGGTCATTAATTGGAGAAGGATGCAGGCTAAGATCTAGACCCTTACCGATATCTATTAACGAGCAGTCTTGGGTTGATTTCATTCAGCATCTATATAGTGGCAATGATGTGATGTTTGACTCCGGTAAGCTACAGGAGGATTTGTTACCCTATGGTCCTCCGTCCGAATTGGAAATTGTTTCCACCATTAAGGGTCTGCGCACATCTGGTGCAATGAGGCCCAGATGAAGTTCCTATTTCTGTGCTAAAATCTCATAGTACTTTATGGGGAAAAATTTTATATCCAGTCTTTAAACTTTGCTTTACCAAAGGCATTGTCCCGCATTCCTGGAAAGGGAGTATATTGGTTCCTCTCTTTAAAAAGGGGGCAAGAGATTTACCTCAAAATTACCGACAAATTCCCCTCCTAGATGCCATTGGTAAGGTCTTTGCTAAATGCTTACTTAATTCTCTAAATGACTGGGTATCTTCGACAGAAATATTACCGCTTGAGCAGACCAGCTTTAGGAAACAACATGGTACCCTAGACAATCTTACCGCTCTCCAGATTTTGACAGAAAAATATGTCATAGTCCGTGGAGGAGGTGTATATGGTGCTTTTATTGACTTCTCTACGGCTTTTGATAAGGTGGACAGATCTTTGTTGTGGAGTAAGTTATTTGATTTAGGGATGCCCTCTAGTTTATTAACGTTAGTTATTGCCCTGCATACAGACACTTGGTGCAGAGTATTAATGGGAGGTGAGAGAGGACTATCTAGGGTTATTTCCACGATTAATGGACTTAAACAGGGTTGCTTATTGGCTCCTCTGCTGTTCTCTTTATATATAGCTGACCTCCCCCAGGCTTTATTATTATCCAGTAATGGCATTGCTCCAGTTTTAGGGGGAACTCCAATAGTGTGCCTAATGTATGCGGATGACATTTTAATTTTGGACCTTACCCCAAAAGGTTTGAATGGTCGTCTACACGCCCTGAACACCTACGCTGAGGCCCATTTTCTAAAAATAAATGTTTCAAAAAGCAAAATAATGTGTTTCCTGGGAAGGAAAAAATCCAAATATGACAATTTCTACTGGTCTGTTGGGGGCGAAAGACTAGAAGTAGTCAAATCCTATCCTTTCCTTGGAAAGATTGTCACGAGTAGTTTAAGTGACACAGCCCATATCGAGAACAATAGCAGGAATGCTCTTGCTCAAGGGAAGAGTCTTGTTTCTCTTTATAAGGCGACAGGTAGAAAGCAAAAATCCCCGCATCCCTTATGTATGGGTTAGAAACAGTAGATATGACAACTTGGAATTTTTTGGATTCCACTGAAGGAAAAATATTACGTAACCTCACCTCAGTAAATACTGCGAATTCCACGTCCTCTCTGAGACAGGAATTCGGTTTGCGTAGTTCCTGGGCTCAGGCAGTTGCGAGTGTGGTGCGTTGGGTTTTTAACATAGCTGAGGGAATGCCGGGTACGCTGAGGCATCTTATAAAAAATGAGCTGTTGGGTACTTTTAATGCTTATTCTTTAATTGTAAGGAATTTTCGACAGGCAGTTACATTATTACAGTTGGATGAATTAGGTCTTTTTTCACTATCCGCGGCCCAACTAAAGTCGGTTTTAAAGTCGGCTCCCTGGGAGCTGGGTTACAGAGTAGATAGAGGGGCAAGTAAATTGAAGAGAGGGATGTTCCCTACCAGTAGTTTTTGTCAAATGAAAAAACCTCAGCCATACATATCCTGGAATCTCCCCCATGGAGTTTGGCGATTTACCCTTTTGCTAAGGCATAATTTACTCCCTTTGAATTGTCTTTTGTCTAAATGGTACGGCCGTTCCGACATTTGCGATTTTTGTAATTCCAATTCCCAGGATGTGTATTATGTCATTTTTGTCTGTCCGGCACTTGTGGTATTTAGACGTAAATGGTTAAGACCTATGTGCTTCCAAATGGGTATCCTTACAGCCTCCGATTTTATTGATATTTACAACAAGGGGTGGTGAGGGACAGAGTCTCTGAATTAAGCAGAAAGCTCTCACCCAGTCAAGAGATCAGGGCTAGATCCAACACCGTTTTTTAGCTCACTGCACCATCCCAGTTTCAGAACCTGGCTGTATGCAAATTAGTCTGTTCCTGTCCCAGTGCATGATGGGAACAGGGCAAACCAAACTACAAAAGCCAATTCTTACACTGGGAAGGAAACAAGCTCCCGGGGACCGGTTTCTGGCATTACAGCCGTCTTCGGCCCGGTTTGCTTGAATCCTGATGGTGCAATGAGCAAGGGTCTCACATCTGAGAATACCCTTCCACGCTTAGGGTGGACAAAAATATTTACAACAAGGGGTGGTGAGGGACAGAGTCTCTGAATTAAGCAGAAAGCTCTCACCCAGTCAAGAGATCAGGGCTAGATCCAACACCGTTTTTTAGCTCACTGCGCCATCCCAGTTTCAGAACCTGGCTGTATGCAAATTAGTCTGTTCCTGTCCCAGTGCATGATGGGAACAGGGCAAACCAAACTACAAAAGCCAATTCTTACACTGGGAAGGAAACAAGCTCCCGGGGACCGGTTTCTGGCATTACAGCCATCTTCGGCCCGGTTTGCTTGAATCCTGATGGTGCAATGAGCAAGGGTCTCACATCTGAGAATACCCTTCCACGCTTAGGGTGGACAAAAATATTTACAACAAGGGGTGGTGAGGGACAGAGTCTCTGAATTAAGCAGAAAGCTCTCACCCAGTCGAGAGATCAGGGCTAGATCCAACACCGTTTTTTAGCTCACTGCACCATCCCAGTTTCAGAACCTGGCTGTATGCAAATTAGTCTGTTCCTGTCCCAGTGCATGATGGGAACAGGGCAAACCAAACTACAAAAGCCAATTCTTACACTGGGAAGGAAACAAGCTCCCGGGGACCGGTTTCTGGCATTACAGCCGTCTTCGGCCCGGTTTGCTTGAATCCTGATGGTGCAATGAGCAAGGGTCTCACATCTGAGAATACCCTTCCACGCTTAGGGTGGACAAAAATATTTACAACAAGGGGTGGTGAGGGACAGAGTCTCTGAATTAAGCAGAAAGCTCTCACCCAGTCAAGAGATCAGGGCTAGATCCAACACCGTTTTTTAGCTCACTGCACCATCCCAGTTTCAGAACCTGGCTGTATGCAAATTAGTCTGTTCCTGTCCCAGTGCATGATGGGAACAGGGCAAACCAAACTACAAAAGCCAATTCTTACACTGGGAAGGAAACAAGCTCCCGGGGACCGGTTTCTGGCATTACAGCCGTCTTCGGCCCGGTTTGCTTGAATTCTGATGGTGCAATGAGCAAGGGTCTCACATCTGAGAATACCCTTCCACGCTTAGGGTGGATAAAAATATTTACAACAAGGGGTGGTGAGAGACAGAGTCTCTGAATTAAGCAGAAAGCTCTCACCCAGTCGAGAGATCAGGGCTAGATCCAACACCGTTTTTTAGCTCACTGCACCATCCCAGTTTCAGAACCTGGCTGTATGCAAATTAGTCTGTTCCTGTCCCAGTGCATGATGGGAACAGGGCAAACCAAACTACAAAAGCCAATTCTTACACTGGGAAGGAAACAAGCTCCCGGGGACCGGTTTCTGGCATTACAGCCGTCTTCGGCCCGGTTTGCTTGAATCCTGATGGTGCAATGAGCAAGGGTCTTACATCTGAGAATACCCTTCCACGCTTAGGGTGGACAAAAATATTTACAACAAGGGGTGGTGAGGGACAGAGTCTCTGAATTAAGCAGAAAGCTCTCACCCAGTCAAGAGATCAGGGCTAGATCCAACACCGTTTTTTTAGCTCACTGCACCATCCCAGTTTCAGAACCTGGCTGTATGCAAATTAGTCTGTTCCTGTCCCAGTGCATGATGGGAACAGGGCAAACCAAACTACAAAAGCCAATTCTTACACTGGGAAGGAAACAAGCTCCCGGGGACCGGTTTCTGGCATTACAGCCGTCTTCGGCCCGGTTTGCTTGAATTCTGATGGTGCAATGAGCAAGGGTCTCACATCTGAGAATACCCTTCCACGCTTAGGGTGGACAAAAATATTTACAACAAGGGGTGGTGAGGGACAGAGTCTCTGAATTAAGCAGAAAGCTCTCACCCAGTCAAGAGATCAGGGCTAGATCCAACACCGTTTTTTAGCTCACTGCACCATCCCAGTTTCAGAACCTGGCTGCATGCAAATTAGTCTGTTCCTGTCCCAGTGCATGATGGGAACAGGGCAAACCAAACTACAAAAGCCAATTCTTACACTGGGAAGGAAACAAGCTCCCGGGGACCGGTTTCTGGCATTACATCCGTCTTCGGCCCGGTTTGCTTGAATCCTGATGGTGCAATGAGCAAGGGTCTCACATCTGAGAATACCCTTCCACGCTTAGGGTGGACAAAAATATTTACAACAAGGGGTGGTGAGGGACAGAGTCTCTGAATTAAGCAGAAAGCTCTCAACCAGTCAAGAGATCAGGGCTAGATCCAACACCGTTTTTTTAGCTCACTGCACCATCCCAGTTTCAGAACCTGGCTGTATGCAAATTAGTCTGTTCCTGTCCCAGTGCATGATGGGAACAGGGCAAACCAAACTACAAAAGCCAATTCTTACACTGGGAAGGAAACAAGCTCCCGGGGACCGGTTTCTGGCATTACAGCCGTCTTCGGCCCGGTTTGCTTGAATCCTGATGGTGCAATGAGCAAGGGTCTCACATCTGAGAATACCCTTCCACGCTTAGGGTGGACAAAAATATTTACAACAAGGGGTGGTGAGGGACAGAGTCTCTGAATTAAGCAGAAAGCTCTCACCCAGTCAAGAGATCAGGGCTAGATCCAACACCGTTTTTTAGCTCACTGCACTATCCCAGTTTCAGAACCTGGCTGTATGCAAATTAGTCTGTTCCTGTCCCAGTGCATGATGGGAACAGGGCAAACCAAACTACAAAAGCCAATTCTTACACTGGGAAGGAAACAAGCTCCCGGGGACCGGTTTCTGGCATTACAGCCGTCTTCGGCCCGGTTTGCTTGAATCCTGATGGTGCAATGAGCAAGGGTCTCACATCTGAGAATACCCTTCCACGCTTAGGGTGGACAAAAATATTTACAACAAGGGGTGGTGAGGGACAGAGTCTCTGAATTAAGCAGAAAGCTCTCACCCAGTCAAGAGATCAGGGCTAGATCCAACACCATTTTTTAGCTCACTGCACCATCCCAGTTTCAGAACCTGACTGTATGCAAATTAGTCTGTTCCTGTCCCAGTGCATGATGGGAACAGGGCAAACCAAACTACAAAAGCCAATTCTTACACTGGGAAGGAAACAAGCTCCCGGGGACCGGTTTCTGGCATTACAGCCGTCTTCGGCCCGGTTTGCTTGAATCCTGATGGTGCAATGAGCAAGGGTCTCACATCTGAGAATACCCTTCCACGCTTAGGGTGGACAAAAATATTTACAACAAGGGGTGGTGAGGGACAGAGTCTCTGAATTAAGCAGAAAGCTCTCACCCAGTCAAGAGATCAGGGCTAGATCCAACACCGTTTTTTAGCTCACTGCACCATCCCAGTTTCAGAACCTGACTGTATGCAAATTAGTCTGTTCCTGTCCCAGTGCATGATGGGAACAGGGCAAACCAAACTACAAAAGCCAATTCTTACACTGGGAAGGAAACAAGCTCCCGGGGACCGGTTTCTGGCATTACAGCTGTCTTCGGCCCGGTTTGCTTGAATCCTGATGGTGCAATGAGCAAGGGTCTCACATCTGAGTATACCCTTCCACGCTTAGGGTGGACAAAAATATTTACAACAAGGGGTGGTGAGGGACAGAGTGTCTGAATTAAACAGAATACTCTCACCCAGTCAAGAGATCAGGGCTAGATCCAACACCGTTTTTTAGCTCACTGCACCCCTTTTCTGAATCGTTTTTGGCCACTATAGGTGTGGCAGGGTATACTCAGACATGAGTCCCTTTCTCACTGCTCCATCAGGATTCAAGCAAGCCGGGCCGAAGACGGCTGAAATGCCAGAAACCGGTCCCCGGTAGCGTGTCTCCTTTCTGGTGAAGAATTGGCTTGGTAGTTTAGTCTGCCCTGTTCCCATGATGCACTGGGCCAGGGACAGACTGATTTGCATATAGCCAGGTTCTGAGCTGGGGTGGGGCAGTGAGATAAATAACGGTGATGGATCAAGCCCTGATCTTTGGACTGGGTAAGAGTGGTCTGTTTAATTCAGACACTCTGTTCATCACCACCCCCTTTTCTAAATCCGATTTTATTGAAGCAATGCTTAACCCTCCAAATGAAATGTTTTGTTTTAAATTGTTTAATTATTTTAAATGTTTTCTGCCGTTATATTGATAGATTGATATCATGTATTTCTCTATGGTATTTTGAGCAAAATTTTTCTATTGTTTTTTACTGTTTGCTTGAATTATTATGTGGACCTCAATTGAGTTCCGGTATCATAAATAAATAAACTTGAAACTAGTACGCCAAGAAGTAATATAGCAGTTAACCACGGTTTAGGCCAAAAGAGTTGTATGATTTCACAGTTCAGAGGTGGCACATCAACGCACTTACAGGTGAGTGCAGTCTTAAGCTGATTGTCCCAGCCACTACCACCAGACTTGACCGCGCTTCAAGGGATATCCGCAGGCCTCGTAGACAGTTGTGCACACCAATCCACCCCCACCGGCCTCCATTGCAGGAGGGTTGGTTCTTAAGGAGTTAGTTACTCTGCTGTGACCCTAGTAACATGACTGCACTAGGATGCTGCAATAGAACCTTAAAAGTTCTTGCTGTATCATTTCTTTCTGTGGCAACTATAGAAAGAGATCACACCATCACAACCTTATATGTGGAGATAATGTTCACCTGTCCTGGCAACAGGCAGTGTATGAGACAATTCCCATGTAGAAGACTGCCAGAATAGTATTTATAGCTGTGTTGCAATAAGAGGACTTTTTTCAACTGTGTAAACACTGAGCTGTCTAGTTGCCAACATGGTGTACTGTTGGCCAACCACCACTTACCTCAAACTGCACATTAATGTACTCAGTCGCTGCAGTGGAATCTCAAATTATGTGTGTGGCCGTGAAACATAAGCCATCATGGGTTACTGCATTCAATGGAACGCAAGGCTTCTTACGCCTTTTTAGACCAGTCGGTAGCAGGTCACAGAGTGTGTGAGTTTGGCTGCGAAGTGCAAATAATAACTCAACTGAAGAGCTCCATGCCAGAGCGGTGTGTGCAAACTGGACCCAATATTTCCTTTCAGCTGTGCTTGATTTCTGGTGGTTCTAGGTCCTCTGGGTTTGCCTTCCCCTAACAGTCCAAAGTTACCCTAGGTTTGTAAGCATACCTGGTTCTTCTTGTCTCTGTATTTCATAATTGAAGCTCATGGTAATGAGCCATTAACCTCTTACTTTTCATCACGCATTATTCAAGCATTGTTGTTCAAAGCACATGCGTGAGCATATTTGTGAGAAGAAGTTGTTCATTCAATAAGCATATAGCTGACATGTGTTTCACACCTTATTTCCGTGAAGCGTAGGGCTTTTTCAAGGCTGGTAGTAACAAACAATTTTCAGCAAATTATACGAAATAGATTCCAAAAAACCCGAAAACGTGCAGAGTGGATCAGAAATCATGTAAAAATACATGCAGATTTAATCAAATACATCTTTATTCGGCTGAAATGTCATACAAGATTCAAAAGACATATCAAAACCTAAAAAACACATGTATTGTATTGTAATTGCATTTATATAGCGCTTACTACCCCTGACAAGGCGTCAAGGCGCTTTTTCGGCGAGTAGCACGCTACTCCGGGACCCATAGAGGATTAGGGATGAATTAGTATAGGCAAACATGTGGAACTTAAGGATGAGGTATAAGTCTTTAAAAGTTGATAACAAACTAGCGAGGTGTTAAAATAATAGTAAATCATGCCTTGCTATGAGTTATAATTAAGTTGTTTGTACAAACGTAATAAGCAAAGTTAGTTTTACAAAATAGTGTTAAAAACATGTACATGTAGGATATGTTGAAACTTGACTTGGGGGTGGTAGCAATCATTTAAAAAAATATATATATATTCCAAATGCCTATTAGGAACAGACAATGAAGACGTTAGTGCTGCATAAGTAGATGGGAAAGAGGAGTATGAAAGAGCATTGAAGGACTAAGGGAACAAGGTTCTTGTAGTGTTAGAAAGACACCGCTTCTTCTCAAGACCCCGCTGCCTTTTCAAAGTCTGTAGCATTACGTTCCTGCGTTGCATACTGTGGCAGTGGCCTGCAAGTTCAAAGATTGATTTGAGAGACCAACTGGTCAATATCAGCCATCAGGAATAGAAGAATTCATTGTAACATCTGAGAAAACCTTTGAGTGTGAAGAAACAACCCTTGAAAAAAAGTTGTAAATAATGCGGGAGATCTGAAGAACCTCACACTATTTGAAAGAGTCGAGTCCCAAAGATGGTAAAATCAGGATGCAAGAGAGATTGGAGAATGCTGGGACAGATCCAGAGGCAAGCAAAAAGAGGCGGGGGATAGCTCTATGGTGAATGTTGACCAAAGCGAAGACAAACAAACATGATCTTACAGGTGTGGCAGTGTGAAGCACTGAGCTACGTCCACTGGTCGCCCAGCGGTCCACGTGAAGTGATGTATGTGTAAAAGGGAAGCGCATCTGTTCAGAGTGTGCAAAAGCAAATGGGAAAGTAAACTGCAGAATGGAGTAGTGGTGAGAAGAGGTCCTGGTGGCACGCGAGCACCACGGAGCCAGGTGTTCAGTGTGAATGAGCTCTATCTTTCTCCAGGGTACTTTGTTTTTTTTTTGTAAACTGAATTTTAATGCATTTTCATAACAAGCCATACAACCATATGCTTATCTTATTAGGTAGCATTCTCAAGTTCTTATTTCCATGTCCACGGTTAAAATACAAACATATTATCGACATGTGAACGTACATATCACACACAACTTCTAATAAAGACCTGAGCACAATGCACCTGGGATACCATAGGGGTTGGGTCCTTAAGGGCTGGCGGCGGCAAACATCCCACAACTCAGCGTTCTATGTTGAAATAAAAGATGTGGAATCTATAGGTATGTGGACCATTGTCTTAATCAGGACACTGAGGTGGACTGGCACGGGTGTGAAACATGTAAGGCTCTGATGAGGGGTTTTCTCTTTAAAATCTTTGGATGCTTTCAGAGTATCAGAGAGATGCAGAGTGAAGAATAAAAGGTGCAGGACCAGTTAGAGGGAGGAGACAGAGAATAGGTAGAAAATTGTCAATCATTTTGACTCCTGCTGGCATCTCTTTCCCTGTGAACAGTAAAGGTAGCTGGTGCTTCATTGGCCACCGCTCTCTCAGCTCCCTCACCATTTAAAGATGGCTGCCAGCTTTGTTTCCTTCTCTACTGCCGCAGCCTGCTCCAACTTTCTTCAGTCTGTATTACACCTAGATCAATGCTCTATCATTTTAAGTTCCTTCTCGAAAAGTCTTGCAGCTCTGCCCTTGGATTCAACATCACTTCTAATGCACCTCATCGTCAGGCCTCCAATTCTGAACTTCCATGCACCCGTCTCTCCAACATATGCGGGTGTGATACCTGGGGCAATCTCTGTGTCACAAAGAAGCAGGGCTTGATGCATATCTTCGCATTCAGTTCACTACATGAACAATAAACAAGCCAGGACCCCAGGATCACACATCTGGCCTGTTTATCCAATTATGCCAATGGGATAAGTTATAGTCTTCGAGGAAGTGGAATGGAAAGGAAGCCCTCCGGGATGCATCAACATACTTTCATCACCCTACTAGGTAGCTCTGCCCTCCACAGAATTGGAAACATCCCCTAAGTGCACTGGACCAATCCCAACGAAGGACCCATGATGGACAGGTTTGTCTCCCGCCACTTAAACAAGATATCAGGGTTGAGTGCCCCTCTCCTCAAAGGTATCAGTTTCCTCTCGCTTTCGACTCACGCTTTGGGTTCCTCTTCTCTGTGGGTTGTAGGGTAAAAGTAATGGGGTCATAAGACTTGGACATTTGGCTCGGTGGCTCTGTTGAGGATAGGGCAGGCCTAGGGTTCATCAGAAATCTTTACATGGACAGTGATGGTGCCCATTGGCCATTATGAGCTGCACAGTGCCCCCTGCCACTTGCTGTCCCACAGGATTCCTGCAGAATGTCTATTGTTTATAATGTCGCAGAATACCCGCCCTTCGGTCCCTGTCCTGCAGAATGACCAGGGTGCCATAGGAGGACGGCCCAGTCGATACTGTGCCTTAACATGCTGCCGGTCAGTCACGCTGTGCAGAGAACACGCCCACCAGACCTGTTCACATCAGAAATGATATACTGTAAGAATAGTCACCTTAAAAGTAGGGAGCGCTGCAAAACACACAAAAGCACTTTTACCCAAAATTTCTAAATTGGACAAAAAAATGTATTCCCAAACAAAATCTTAATTGATTTAAAACCTAAATTAATTAAACAGTGTCATTAAATTGTTGTAATGACACTGCACAGCCTATAAGGGAGCCCCAGGTAGTTTTTTTTCTTATTTAATCCAGCCTGCTGGGTTCTCAGACCTTTTACAGCCACGGTTTAGTTTTTGCTTCCTATTTATCATGGTGTTCCAGTTTTTGCTTCCTATGTGTCATGCGTGTTCCAGTTTTTGCTTCCTATGTGTCATGCTCGTTCCAGTTTTTGCTTCTTGTGTGTCATGCTTGTTCCAGTTTCTGCTTCCTATGTGTGATGCTCGTTCCAGTTTTTGCTTCTTGTGTGTCATGTGTGTTCCAGTTTTTGCTTCCTATGTGTCATGCTCGTTCCAGTTTTTGCTTCCTATGTGTCATGCTCTTTCCAGTTTTTGCTTCCTATGTGTCATGCGTGTTCCAGTTTTTGCTTCCTATGTGTCATGCTCGTTTCAGTTTTTGTTTCATATATGTCATGTGTGTTCCAGTTTTTGCTTCTTATGTGTCATGCGCGATCCCCACTTTGTATTTCCAGATCAATTTAGCACTACACAGTTGCTTTCTTCACTCATTCAGCATCCACTGTCCATTTCTCAATGTATTTATTTTTTACAAACCAACATGCGTGTGAATGAATATGTATTACTTGTTCGTGTCCTTGGTGTGCCCTTTATGTTTGTGAAGAAAATAACTTTATTAGAACCTGACAAAGTATGCATGTCTGTTGGATTCGGATCATTTATTTAAAAACGTTGTAAATAAAAGACCCCGAAAAGACCCCGAAGGAACCATTGTTTTTCTTTTTGCATGCCCATGGGCAACCTGGCAAGGCAAGAGAGTGCACTGGGCAAAGTGTGTCCAGGAACCCATCCCAGGTGGGCAGGAGGGCACTGGAGTGGAGGAACGTCAAACGCGGGGACTGAGCTGATGTCAGAGCAGCCCTGGGTGTGTAGTACAAAGTCCCAGTGATAGTCAAACATTCTAGCCCTAAAAAACCCCTAACATGGCATACGTCCCAGAGATCACATCATGCACTTCCACAACATGTCCATCACCTTCTGTGTGCTGTAATGCACCGTCGTGGGTCGAGCAATGGAAGCAAAACATCACTTGTAGCTCCAGACGGGTAGGACCACCAATGACACTTGGTAGGTAGGCTGGGATTCTGCAGTGACTGATCTGCAGTGACTGATGGACACGGATTCTGCGACACATGATGGGTTGGCATTCTGTTGTGCAGTGACCGATGGACACAGATTCTGTGACACATGATGGGTAGGCATTCTGTTGTGCAGTGACTGATGGACACGGATTCTGTGACACATGATGGGTAGGCATTCTGTTGTGCAGTGACTGATGGACACAGATTCTGTGACACATGATGGGCAGGCATTCTGTTGTGCAGTGACTGATGGACACGGATTCTGTGACACATGATGGGTAGGCATTCTGTTGTGCAGTGACTGATGGACACGGATTCTGTGACACATGATGGGCAGGCATTCTGTTGTGCAGTGACTGATGGACACAGATTCTGTGACACATGATGGGCAGGCATTCTGTTGTGCAGTGACTGATGGACACGGATTCTGTGACACATGATGGGCAGGCATTCTGTTGTGCAGTGACTGATGGACACTGATTCTATGACAGATGATGAGTAGGCATTCTGTTGTGCAGTGACTGATGGACACTGATTCTGTGGCAGATGATGAGCAGGCATTCTGTTGTGCAGTGGCTGATGGACACGGAGTCTGTGACACATGATGGGTAGGCATTCTGTTGTGCAGTGACTGATGGACACTGATTCTATGACACATGATGGGTGGGCATTCTGTTGTGCAGTGACTGATGGACACGGATTCTGTGACACATGATGGGCAGGCATTCTGTTGTGCAGTGACTGATGGACACGGATTCTGTGACACATGATGGGTAGGCATTCTGTTGTGCAGTGACTGATGGACACGGATTCTGTGACACATGATGGGCAGGCATTCTGTTGTGCAGTGACTGATGGACACGGATTCTGTGACACATGATGGGTAGGCATTCTGTTGTGCAGTGACTGACGGACACGGATTCTGTGACACATGATGGGCAGGCATTCTGTTGTGCAGTGACTGATGGACACGGATTCTGTGACACATGATGGGCAGGCATTCTGTTGTGCAGTGACTGATGGACACGGATTCTGTGACACATGATGGGTAGGCATTCTGTTGTGCAGTGACTGATGGACACTGATTCTATGACAGATGATGAGTAGGCATTCTGTTGTGCAGTGACTGATGGACACTGATTCTGTGACAGATGATGAGTAGGCATTCTGTTGTGCAGTGACTGATGGACACGGAGTCTGTGACACATGATGGGTAGGCATTCTGTTGTGCAGTGACTGATGGACACTGATTCAATGACACATGATGGGTGGGCATTCTGTTGTGCAGTGACTGATGGACACTGATTCTATGACACATGATGGGTGGGCATTCTGTTGTGCAGTGACTGATGGACACAGATTCTGTGACACATGATGGGTAGGCATTCTGTTGTGCAGTGACTGATGGACACGGATTCTGTAACACATGATGGGTAGGCACTCTGTTGTGCAGTGACTGATGGACACAGATTCTGTGACACATGATGGGTAGGCATTCTGTTGTGCAGTGACTGATGGACACGGATTCTGTAACACATGATGGGTAGGCACTCTGTTGTGCAGTGACTGATGGACACGGATTCTGTGACACATGATGGGTAGGCATTCTGTTGTGCAGTGACTGATGGACACGGATTCTGTAACACATGATGGGTAGGCACTCTGTTGTGCAGTGACTGATGGACACGGATTCTGTAACATATGATGGGTAGGCACTCTGTTGTGCAGATACTGATGGACACTGATTCTGTGACACACGGGTAGGCATTCTGTTGTGCAGTGACTGATGGACACGGATTCTGTGACACATGATGGGCAGGCATTCTGTTGTGCAGTGACTGATGGACACGGATTCGGTGACACATGATGGGCAGGCATTCTGTTGTGCAGTGACTGATGGACACGGATTCTGTGACACATGATGGGTAGGCATTCTGTTGTGCAGTGACTGATGGACACAGATTCTGTGACACATGATGGGCAGGCATTCTGTTGTGCAGTGACTGATGGACACGGATTCTGTGACAGATGATGAGTAGGCATTCTGTTGTGCAGTGACTGATGGACACGGATTCTGTGACACATGATGGGCAGGCATTCTGTTGTGCAGTGACTGATGGACACGGATTCTGTGACACATGATGGGCAGGCATTCTGTTGTGCAGTGACTGATGGACACTGATTCTATGACACATGATGGGCGGGCATTCTGTTGTGCAGTGACTGATGGACACTGATTCTATGACACATGATGGGTGGGCATTCTGTTGTGCAGTGACTGATGGACACTGATTCTGTGACACATGATGGGTGGGCATTCTGTTGTGCAGTGACTGATGGACACGGATTCTGTAACACATGATGGGTAGGCACTCTGTTGTGCAGTGACTGATGGACACGGATTCTGTAACACATGATGGGTAGGCACTCTGTTGTGCAGTGACTGATCGACACGGATTCTGTGACACATGATGGGTAGGCATTCTGTTGTGCAGTGACTGATTGACACGGATTCTGTAACACATGATGGGTAGGCACTCTGTTGCGCAGTGACTGATGGACACGAGATTCTGTAACATATGATGGGTAGGCACTCTGTTGTGCGGATACTGATGGACACTGATTCTGTGACACACGGGTAGGCATTCTGTTGTGCAGTGACTGATGGACACGGATTCTGTGACACATGATGGGCAGGCATTCTGTTGTGCAGTGACTGATGGACACGGAGTCTGTGACACATGATGGGTAGGCATTCTGTTGTGCAGTGACTGATGGACATGGATTCTGTGACATATGATGGGTAGGCATTCTGTTGTGCAGTGACTGATGGACACGGATTCTGTGACACATGATGGGTGGGCATTCTGTTGTGCAGTGACTGATTGATACGGATTCTATGACACATAATGGGTAGGCATTCTGTTGTGCAGTGAATGATGGACACGGATTCTGTGACACATGATGGGTAGGCATTCTGTTGTGCAGTGACTGATGGACACTGATTCTGTGACACATGATGGGCAGGCATTCTGTTGTGCAGTGACTGATGGACACAGATTCTGTGACACATGATGGGTAGGCATTCTGTTGTGCAGTGACTGATGGACACTGATTCTGTGACAGATGATGAGTAGGCATTCTGTTGTGCAGTGACTGATGGACACGGAGTCTGTGACACATGATGGGTGGGCATTCTGTTGTGCAATGACTGATGGGCACGGATTCTATGACACATGATGGGTGGGCATTCTGTTGTGCAGTGACTGATGGACACGGATTCTGTGACACATGATGGGCAGGCATTCTGTTGTGCAGTGACTGATGGACTCGGATTCTGTGACACATGATGGGCAGGCATTCTGTTGTGCAGTGACTGATGGACACTGATTCTGTGACAGATGATGAGTAGGCATTCTGTTGTGCAGTGACTGATGGACACGGAGTCTGTGACACATGATGGGCAGGCATTCTGTTGTGCAGTGACTGATGGACATGGATTCTGTGACACATGATGGGTAGGCATTCTGTTGTGCAGTGACTGATGGACACGGATTCTGTGACACATGATGGGTGGGCATTCTGTTGTGCAGTGACTGATGGACACTGATTCTGTGACACATGATGGGCAGGCATTCTGTTGTGCAGTGATCGATGGACACGGATTCTGTGACACATGATGGGTAGGCATTCTGTTGTGCAGTGACTGATGGACACTGATTCTGTGACAGATGATGAGTAGGCATTCTGTTGTGCAGTGACTGATGGACACGGAGTCTGTGAAACATGATGGGTGGGCATTCTGTTGTGCAATGACTGATGGACACTGATTCTATGACACATGATGGGTGGGCATTCTGTTGTGCAGTGACTGATGGACACGGATTCTGTGACACTTGATGGGCAGGCACTCTGTTGTGCAGTGACTGATGGACACGGATTCTGTGACACATGATGGGTAGGCATTCTGTTGTGCAGTGACTGATGGACACGGATTCTGTAACACATGATGGGTAGGCACTCTGTTGTGCAGTGACTGATGGACACGGATTCTGTAACATATGATGGGTAGGCACTCTGTTGTGTGGATACTGATGGACACTGATTCTGTGACACACGGGTAGGCATTCTGTTGTGCAGTGTCTGATGGACACGGATTCAGTGACACATGATGGGTAGGCATTCTGTTGTGCAGTGACTGATGGACACGGATTCTGTGACACATGATGGGTAGGCACTCTGTTGTGCAGAGACTGATGGACACTGATTCTGTGACACATGATGGCTGGGCATTCTGTTTTGCAGAGACTGATGGACACGGATTCTGTGACACATGATGGATAGGCACTCTGTTGTGCAGTGACTGATGGACACTGATTCTGTGACAGATGATGAGTAGGCATTCTGTTGTGCAGTGACTGATGGATACGGATTCTATGACACCTAATGGGTAGGCATTCTGTTGTGCAGTGACTGATGGACACGAATTCTGTGACACATGATGGGTAGGCATTCTGTTGTGCAGTGACTGATGGACACTGATTCTGTGACACATGATGGGCAGGCATTCTGTTGTGCAGTGACTGATGGACACGGATTCTGTGACACATGATGGGTAGGCATTCTGTTGTGCAGTGACTGATGGACACTGATTCTGTGACAGATGATGAGTAGGCATTCTGTTGTGCAGTGACTGATGGACACGGAGTCTGTGACACATGATGGGTGGGCATTCTGTTGTGCAATGACTGATGGGCACGGATTCTATGACACATGATGGGTGGGCATTCTGTTGTGCAGTGACTGATGGACACGGATTCTGTGACACATGATGGGCAGGCATTCTGTTGTGCAGTGACTGATGGACTCGGATACTGCGACACATGATGGGTAGGAACTGACATGCAGGGACTGATGAAAACAGATTCTGTGACACATGATGGGTGGGCATTCTGTTGTGCAGTGACTGATGGACACTAATTCTATGACACATGATGGGTGGGCATTCTGTTGCGCAGTGACTGATGGACACGGATTCTGTGACACATGATGGGTAGGCATTCTGTTGTGCGGAGACTGATGGACACGGATTCTGTGACACACGGGTAGGCCTTCTGTTGTGCAGTGACTGATGGACACGGAGTCTGTGACACATGATGGGTGGGCATTCTGTTGTGCAGTGACTGATGGACATGGATTCTGTGACACATGATGGGCAGGCATTCTGTTGTGCAGTGACTGATGGACACGGAGTATGTGACACATGATGGGTGGGCATTCTGTTGTGCAATGACTGATGGACACGGATTCTATGACACATGATGGGTAGGCATTCTGTTGTGCAGTGACTGATGGACACGGATTCTGTGACACATGATGGGCAGGCATTCAGTTGTGCAGTGACTGATGGACACGGATTCTGTGACACATGATGGGCTGGCATTCTGTTGTGCAGTGACTGATGGACACTGATTCTGTGACAGATGATGAGTAGGCATTCTGTTGTGCAGTGACTGATGGACACGGAGTCTGTGACACATGATGGGCAGGCATTCTGTTGTGCAGTGACTGATGGACATGGATTCTGTGACACATGATGGGTAGGCATTCTGTTGTGCAGTGACTGATGGACACGGATTCTGTGACACATGATGGGTGGGCATTCTGTTGTGCAGTGACTGATGGATACGGATTCTATGACACATGATGGGTAGGCATTCTGTTGTGCAGTGACTAATGGACATGGATTCTGTGACACATGAGGAGTAGGCATTCTGTTGTGCAGTGACTGATGGACACTGATTCTGTGACACATGATGGGCAGGCATTCTGTTGTGCAGTGACTGATGGACACGGATTCTGTGACACATGATGGGTAGGCATTCTGTTGTGCAGTGACTGATGGACTCGGATACTGCGACACATGATGGGTAGGAACTGACGTGCAGGGACTGATGAAAACAGATTCTGTGACACATGATGGGTGGGCATTCTGTTGTGCAGTGACTGATGGACACTGATTCTATGACACATTATGGGTGGGCATTCTGTTGCGCAGTGACTGATGGACACGGATTCTGTGACACATGATGGGCAGGCACTCTGTTGTGCAGTGACTGATGGACACTGATTCTGTGACAGATGATGAGTAGGCATTCTGTTGTGCAGTGACTGATGGACACGGAGTCTGTGACACATGATGGGTGGGCATTCTGTTGTGCAGTGACTGATGGACACTGATTCTATCACACATGATGGGTGGGCATTCTGTTGTGCAGTGACTGATGGACACGGATTCTGTAACACATGATGGGTAGGCACTCTGTTGTGCAGTGACTGATGGACACGGATTCTGTAACACATGATGGGTAGGCACTCTGTTGTGCAGTGACTGATGGACACGGATTCTGTAACATATGATGGGTAGGCACTCTGTTGTGTGGATACTGATGGACACTGATTCTGTGACACACGGGTAGGCATTTTGTTGTGCAGTGTCTGATGGACACGGATTCTGTGACACATGATGGGTAGGCATTCTGTTGTGCAGTGACTGATGGACACGGATTCTGTGACACATGATGGGCAGGCATTCTGTTGTGCAGAGACTGATGGACACTGATTCTATGACACATGATGGGTGGGCATTCTGTTTTGCAGAGACTGATGGACACAGATTCTGTGACACATGATGGGTAGGCATTCTGTTGTGCGGAGACTGATGGACACTGATTCTGTGACACATGATGGGTAGGCATTCTGTTGTGCGGAGACTGATGGACACGGATTCTGTGACACATGATGGGTAGGCATTCTGTTGCGCAGTGACTGATGGACACAGATTCTGTGACACATGATGGGTGGGCATTCTGTTGTGCAGTGACTGATGGACACGGATTCTGTGACACATGATGGGCAGGCACTCTGTTGTGCAGTGACTGATGGACACGGATTCTGTGACACATGATGGGTAGGCATTCTGTTGTGCAGTGACTGATGGACACGGATTCTGTAACACATGATGGGTAGGCACTCTGTTGTGCAGTGACTGATGGACATGGATTCCGTAAGATATGATGGGTAGGCACTCTGTTGTGTGGATACTGATGGACACTGATTCTGTGACACACGGGTAGGCATTCTGTTGTGCAGTGTCTGATGGACACGGATTCTGTGACACATGATGGGTAGGCATTCTGTTGTGCAGTGACTGATGGACACGGATTCTGTGACACATGATGGGCACGCATTCTGTTGTGCAGAGACTGATGGACACTGATTCTATGACACATGATGGGTGGGCATTCTGTTTTGCAGAGACTGATGGACACGGATTCTGTGACACATGATGGGTAGGCATTCTGTTGTGCGGAGACTGATGGACACTGATTCTGTGACACATGATGGGTAGGCATTCTGTTGTGCGGAGACTGATGGACACGGATTCTGTGACACATGATGGGTAGGCATTCTGTTGCGCAGTGACTGATGGACACAGATTCTGTGACACATGATGGGTAGGCACTCTGTTGTGCGGATACTGATGGACACTGATTCTGTGACACACGGGTAGGCACTCTGTTGTGCAGTGACTGATGGACACAGATTCTGTGACACATGATGGGTGGGCATTCTGTTGCGCAGTGACTGATGGACACGGATTCTGTGACACACGGGTAGGCACTCTGTTGTGCAGTGACTGATGGACACGGAGTCTGTGACACATGATGGGTGGGCATTCTGTTGTGCAGTGACTGATGGACATGGATTCTGTGACACATGATGGGTAGGCATTCTGTTGTGCAGTGACTGATGGACACGGATTCTGTGACACATGATGGGTGGGCATTCTGTTGCGCAGTGACTGATGGACATGGATTCTGTGACACACGGGTAGGCACTCTGTTGTGCAGTGACTGATGGACACGGAGTCTGTGACACATGATGGGTGGGCATTCTGTTGTGCAGTGACTGATGGACATGGATTCTGTGACACATGATGGGTAGGCATTCTGTTGTGCAGTGACTGATGGACACGGATTCTGTGACACATGATGGGTAGGCATTCTGTTGTGCAATGACTGATGGACACTGATTCTATGACACATGATGGGCAGGCATTCTGTTGTGCAGTGACTGATGGACACTGATTCTGTGACACATGATGGGCAGGCATTCTGTTGTGCAGTGACTGATGGACACGGATTCTATGACACATGATGGGCAGGCATTCTGTTGTGCAGTGACTGATGGACACGGATTCTGTGACACATGATGGGCAGGCATTCTGTTGTGCAGTGACTGATGGACACGGAGTCTGTGACACATGATGGGCAGGCATTCTGTTGTGCAGTGACTGAGGATTCTGTGACACATGATGGGCAGGCATTCTGTTGTGCAGTGACTGATGGACACGGATTCTGTGACACATGATGGGTAGGCATTCTGTTGTGCAGTGACTGATGGACACGGATTCTGTAACACATGATGGGTAGGCACTCTGTTGTGCAGTGACTGATGGACACAGATTCTGTGACACATGATGGGTAGGCATTCTGTTGTGCAGAGACTGATGGACACTGATTCTATGACACATGATGGGTGGGCATTCTGTTTTACAGAGACTGATGGACACGGATTCTGTGACACATGATGGGTAGGCATTCTGTTGTGCGGAGACTGATGGACACTGATTCTGTGACACATGATGGGTAGGCATTCTGTTGTGCGGAGACTGATGGACACGGATTCTGTGACACATGATGGGTAGGCATTCTGTTGCGCAGTGACTGATGGACACAGACTCTGTGACACATGATGGGTAGGCACTCTGTTGTGCGGATACTGATGGACACTGATTCTGTGACACACGGGTAGGCACTCTGTTGTGCAGTGACTGATGGACACAGATTCTGTGACACATGATGGGTGGGCATTCTGTTGCGCAGTGACTGATGGACACGGATTCTGTGACACACGGGTAGGCACTCTGTTGTGCAGTGACTGATGGACACGGAGTCTGTGACACATGATGGGTGGGCATTCTGTTGTGCAGTGACTGATGGACATGGATTCTGTGACACATGATAGGTAGGCATTCTGTTGTGCAGTGACTGATGGACACGGATTCTGTGACACATGATGGGTGGGCATTCTGTTGCGCAGTGACTGATGGACACGGATTCTGTGACACACGGGTAGGCACTCTGTTGTGCAGTGACTGATGGACATGGAGTCTGTGACACATGATGGGTGGGCATTCTGTTGTGCAGTGACTGATGGACATGGATTCTGTGACACATGATGGGTAGGCATTCTGTTGTGCAGTGACTGATGGACACGGATTCTGTGACACATGATGGGTAGGCATTCTGTTGTGCAATGACTGATGGACACTGATTCTATGACACATGATGGGCAGGCATTCTGTTGTGCAGTGACTGATGGACACTGATTCTGTGACACATGATGGGCAGGCATTCTGTTGTGCAGTGACTGATGGACACGGATTCTGTGACACATGATGGGTAGGCATTCTGTTGTGCAGTGACTGATGGACACGGATTCTGTAACACATGATGGGTAGGCACTCTGTTGTGCAGTGACTGATGGACACGGATTCTGTGACACATGATGGGTAGGCATTCTGTTGTGCAGTGACTGATGGACACGGATTCTGTAACACATGATGGGTAGGCACTCTGTTGTGCAGTGACTGATGGACACGGATTCTGTAACATATGATGGGTAGGCACTCTGTTGTGCAGATACTGATGGACACTGATTCTGTGACACACGGGTAGGCATTCTGTTGTGCAGTGACTGATGGACACGGATTCTGTGACACATGATGGGCAGGCATTCTGTTGTGCAGTGACTGATGGACACGGATTCGGTGACACATGATGGGCAGGCATTCTGTTGTGCAGTGACTGATGGACACGGATTCTGTGACACATGATGGGTAGGCATTCTGTTGTGCAGTGACTGATGGACACAGATTCTGTGACACATGATGGGCAGGCATTCTGTTGTGCAGTGACTGATGGACACTGATTCTATGACACATGATGGGTGGGCATTCTGTTGTGCAGTGACTGATGGACACTGATTCTGTGACACATGATGGGTGGGCATTCTGTTGTGCAGTGACTGATGGACACGGATTCTGTAACACATGATGGGTAGGCACTCTGTTGTGCAGTGACTGATGGACACGGATTCTGTAACACATGATGGGTAGGCACTCTGTTGTGCAGTGACTGATCGACACGGATTCTGTGACACATGATGGGTAGGCATTCTGTTGTGCAGTGACTGATTGACACGGATTCTGTAACACATGATGGGTAGGCACTCTGTTGCGCAGTGACTGATGGACACGAGATTCTGTAACATATGATGGGTAGGCACTCTGTTGTGCGGATACTGATGGACACTGATTCTGTGACACACGGGTAGGCATACTGTTGTGCAGTGACTGATGGACACGGATTATGTGACACATGATGGGCAGGCATTCTGTTGTGCAGTGACTGATGGACACAGATTCTAAGACACATGATGGGCAGGCATTCTGTTGTGCAGTGACTGATGGACACGGATTCTGTGACACATGATGGGTAGGCATTCTGTTGTGCAGTGACTGATGGACACGGATTCTGTGACACATGACTGGCAGGCATTCTGTTGTGCAGTGACTGATGGACACGGATTCTGTGACACATGATGGGCAGGCATTCTGTTGTGCAGTGACTGATGGACACTGATTCTGTGACAGATGATGAGTAGGCATTCTGTGGTGCAGTGACTGATGGACACGGAGTCTGTGACACATGATGGGTAGGCATTCTGTTGTGCAGTGACTGATGGACATGGATTCTGTGACATATGATGGGTAGGCATTCTGTTGTGCAGTGACTGATGGACACTGATTCTGTGACACATGATGGGCAGGCATTCTGTTGTGCAGTGACTGATGGACACGGATTCTGTGACACATGATGGGTAGGCATTCTGTTGTGCAGTGACTGATGGACACTGATTCTGTGACAGATGATGAGTAGGCATTCTGTTGTGCAGTGACTGATGGACACGGAGTCTGTGACACATGATGGGTGGGCATTCTGTTGTGCAATGACTGATGGGCACGGATTCTATGACACATGATGGGTGGGCATTCTGTTGTGCAGTGACTGATGGACACGGATTCTGTGACACATGATGGGCAGGCATTCTGTTGTGCAGTGACTGATGGACTCGGATTCTGTGACACATGATGGGCAGGCATTCTGTTGTGCAGTGACTGATGGACACTGATTCTGTGACAGATGATGAGTAGGCATTCTGTTGTGCAGTGACTGATGGACACGGAGTCTGTGACACATGATGGGCAGGTATTCTGTTGTGCAGTGACTGATGGACATGGATTCTGTGACACATGATGGGTAGGCATTCTGTTGTGCAGTGACTGATGGACACGGATTCTGTGACACATGATGGGTGGGCATTCTGTTGTGCAGTGACTGATGGACACTGATTCTGTGACACATGATGGGCAGGCATTCTGTTGTGCAGTGATCGATGGACACGGATTCTGTGACACATGATGGGTAGGCATTCTGTTGTGCAGTGACTGATGGACACTGATTCTGTGACAGATGATGAGTAGGCATTCTGTTGTGCAGTGACTGATGGACACGGAGTCTCTGAAACATGATGGGTGGGCATTCTGTTGTGCAATGACTGATGGACACTAATTCTATGACACATGATGGGTGGGCATTCTGTTGTGCAGTGACTGATGGACACGGATTCTGTGACACTTGATGGGCAGGCACTCTGTTGTGCAGTGACTGATGGACACGGATTCTGTGACACATGATGGGTAGGCATTCTGTTGTGCAGTGACTGATGGACACGGATTCTGTAACACATGATGGGTAGGCACTCTGTTGTGCAGTGACTGATGGACACGGATTCTGTAACATATGATGGGTAGGCACTCTGTTGTGTGGATACTGATGGACACTGATTCTGTGACACACGGGTAGGCATTCTGTTGTGCAGTGTCTGATGGACACGGATTCTGTGACACATGATGGGTAGGCATTCTGTTGTGCAGTGACTGATGGACACGGATTCTGTGACACATGATGGGTAGGCACTCTGTTGTGCAGAGACTGATGGACACTGATTCTGTGACACATGATGGCTGGGCATTCTGTTTTGCAGAGACTGATGGACACGTATTCTGTGACACATGATGGATAGGCACTCTGTTGTGCAGTGACTGATGGACACTGATTCTGTGACAGATGATGAGTAGGCATTCTGTTGTGCAGTGACTGATGGATACGGATTCTATGACACCTAATGGGTAGGCACTCTGTTGTGCAGTGACTGATGGACACGGATTCTGTGACACATGATGGGTAGGCATTCTGTTGTGCAGTGACTGATGGACACGGATTCTGTAACACATGATGGGTATGCACTCTGTTGTGCAGTGACTGATGGACACGGATTCTGTGACACATGATGGGTAGGCATTCTGTTGTGCAGTGACTGATGGACACGGATTCTGTAACACATGATGGGTAGGCATTCTGTTGTGCAGTGACTGATGGACACAGATTCTGTGACACATGATGGGCAGGCATTCTGTTGTGCAGTGACTGAGGATTCTGTGACACATGATGGGCAGGCATTCTGTTGTGCAGTGACTGATGGACACGGATTCTGTGACACATGATGGGTAGGCATTCTGTTGTGCAGTGACTGATGGACACGGATTCTGTAACACATGATGGGTAGGCACTCTGTTGTGCAGTGACTGATGGACACAGATTCTGTGACACATGATGGGTAGGCATTCTGTTGTGCAGAGACTGATGGACACTGATTCTATGACACATGATGGGTGGGCATTCTGTTTTGCAGAGACTGATGGACACGGATTCTGTGACACATGATGGGTAGGCATTCTGTTGTGCGGAGACTGATGGACACTGATTCTGTGACACATGATGGGTAGGCATTCTGTTGTGCGGAGACTGATGGACACGGATTCTGTGACACATGATGGGTAGGCATTCTGTTGCGCAGTGACTGATGGACACAGACTCTGTGACACATGATGGGTAGGCACTCTGTTGTGCGGATACTGATGGACACTGATTCTGTGACACACGGGTAGGCACTCTGTTGTGCAGTGACTGATGGACACAGATTCTGTGACACATGATGGGTGGGCATTCTGTTGCGCAGTGACTGATGGACACGGATTCTGTGACACACGGGTAGGCACTCTGTTGTGCAGTGACTGATGGACACGGAGTCTGTGACACATGATGGGTGGGCATTCTGTTGTGCAGTGACTGATGGACATGGATTCTGTGACACATGATGGGTAGGCATTCTGTTGTGCAGTGACTGATGGACACGGATTCTGTGACACATGATGGGTGGGCATTCTGTTGCGCAGTGACTGATGGACACGGATTCTGTGACACACGGGTAGGCACTCTGTTGTGCAGTGACTGATGGACATGGAGTCTGTGACACATGATGGGTGGGCATTCTGTTGTGCAGTGACTGATGGACATGGATTCTGTGACACATGATGGGTAGGCATTCTGTTGTGCAGTGACTGATGGACACGGATTCTGTGACACATGATGGGTAGGCATTCTGTTGTGCAATGACTGATGGACACTGATTCTATGACACATGATGGGCAGGCATTCTGTTGTGCAGTGACTGATGGACACTGATTCTGTGACACATGATGGGCAGGCATTCTGTTGTGCAGTGACTGATGGACACGGATTCTGTGACACATGATGGGTAGGCATTCTGTTGTGCAGTGACTGATGGACACGGATTCTGTAACACATGATGGGTAGGCACTCTGTTGTGCAGTGACTGATGGACACGGATTCTGTGACACATGATGGGTAGGCATTCTGTTGTGCAGTGACTGATGGACACGGATTCTGTAACACATGATGGGTAGGCACTCTGTTGTGCAGTGACTGATGGACACGGATTCTGTAACATATGATGGGTAGGCACTCTGTTGTGCAGATACTGATGGACACTGATTCTGTGACACACGGGTAGGCATTCTGTTGTGCAGTGACTGATGGACACGGATTCTGTGACACATGATGGGCAGGCATTCTGTTGTGCAGTGACTGATGGACACGGATTCGGTGACACATGATGGGCAGGCATTCTGTTGTGCAGTGACTGATGGACACGGATTCTGTGACACATGATGGGTAGGCATTCTGTTGTGCAGTGACTGATGGACACAGATTCTGTGACACATGATGGGCAGGCATTCTGTTGTGCAGTGACTGATGGACACTGATTCTATGACACATGATGGGTGGGCATTCTGTTGTGCAGTGACTGATGGACACTGATTCTGTGACACATGATGGGTGGGCATTCTGTTGTGCAGTGACTGATGGACACGGATTCTGTAACACATGATGGGTAGGCACTCTGTTGTGCAGTGACTGATGGACACGGATTCTGTAACACATGATGGGTAGGCACTCTGTTGTGCAGTGACTGATCGACACGGATTCTGTGACACATGATGGGTAGGCATTCTGTTGTGCAGTGACTGATTGACACGGATTCTGTAACACATGATGGGTAGGCACTCTGTTGCGCAGTGACTGATGGACACGAGATTCTGTAACATATGATGGGTAGGCACTCTGTTGTGCGGATACTGATGGACACTGATTCTGTGACACACGGGTAGGCATACTGTTGTGCAGTGACTGATGGACACGGATTATGTGACACATGATGGGCAGGCATTCTGTTGTGCAGTGACTGATGGACACGGATTCTAAGACACATGATGGGCAGGCATTCTGTTGTGCAGTGACTGATGGACACGGATTCTGTGACACATGATGGGTAGGCATTCTGTTGTGCAGTGACTGATGGACACGGATTCTGTGACACATGACTGGCAGGCATTCTGTTGTGCAGTGACTGATGGACACGGATTCTGTGACACATGATGGGCAGGCATTCTGTTGTGCAGTGACTGATGGACACTGATTCTGTGACAGATGATGAGTAGGCATTCTGTGGTGCAGTGACTGATGGACACGGAGTCTGTGACACATGATGGGTAGGCATTCTGTTGTGCAGTGACTGATGGACATGGATTCTGTGACATATGATGGGTAGGCATTCTGTTGTGCAGTGACTGATGGACACTGATTCTGTGACACATGATGGGCAGGCATTCTGTTGTGCAGTGACTGATGGACACGGATTCTGTGACACATGATGGGTAGGCATTCTGTTGTGCAGTGACTGATGGACACTGATTCTGTGACAGATGATGAGTAGGCATTCTGTTGTGCAGTGACTGATGGACACGGAGTCTGTGACACATGATGGGTGGGCATTCTGTTGTGCAATGACTGATGGGCACGGATTCTATGACACATGATGGGTGGGCATTCTGTTGTGCAGTGACTGATGGACACGGATTCTGTGACACATGATGGGCAGGCATTCTGTTGTGCAGTGACTGATGGACTCGGATTCTGTGACACATGATGGGCAGGCATTCTGTTGTGCAGTGACTGATGGACACTGATTCTGTGACAGATGATGAGTAGGCATTCTGTTGTGCAGTGACTGATGGACACGGAGTCTGTGACACATGATGGGCAGGCATTCTGTTGTGCAGTGACTGATGGACATGGATTCTGTGACACATGATGGGTAGGCATTCTGTTGTGCAGTGACTGATGGACACGGATTCTGTGACACATGATGGGTGGGCATTCTGTTGTGCAGTGACTGATGGACACTGATTCTGTGACACATGATGGGCAGGCATTCTGTTGTGCAGTGATCGATGGACACGGATTCTGTGACACATGATGGGTAGGCATTCTGTTGTGCAGTGACTGATGGACACTGATTCTGTGACAGATGATGAGTAGGCATTCTGTTGTGCAGTGACTGATGGACACGGAGTCTGTGAAACATGATGGGTGGGCATTCTGTTGTGCAATGACTGATGGACACTGATTCTATGACACATGATGGGTGGGCATTCTGTTGTGCAGTGACTGATGGACACGGATTCTGTGACACTTGATGGGCAGGCACTCTGTTGTGCAGTGACTGATGGACACGGATTCTGTGACACATGATGGGTAGGCATTCTGTTGTGCAGTGACTGATGGACACGGATTCTGTAACACATGATGGGTAGGCACTCTGTTGTGCAGTGACTGATGGACACGGATTCTGTAACATATGATGGGTAGGCACTCTGTTGTGTGGATACTGATGGACACTGATTCTGTGACACACGGGTAGGCATTCTGTTGTGCAGTGTCTGATGGACACGGATTCTGTGACACATGATGGGTAGGCATTCTGTTGTGCAGTGACTGATGGACACAGATTCTGTGACACATGATGGGTAGGCACTCTGTTGTGCAGAGACTGATGGACACTGATTCTGTGACACATGATGGCTGGGCATTCTGTTTTGCAGAGACTGATGGACACGTATTCTGTGACACATGATGGATAGGCACTCTGTTGTGCAGTGACTGATGGACACTGATTCTGTGACAGATGATGAGTAGGCATTCTGTTGTGCAGTGACTGATGGATACGGATTCTATGACACCTAATGGGTAGGCACTCTGTTGTGCAGTGACTGATGGACACGGATTCTGTGACACATGATGGGTAGTTATTCTGTTGTGCAGTGACTGATGGACACGGATTCTGTAACACATGATGGGTATGCACTCTGTTGTGCAGTGACTGATGGACACGGATTCTGTGACACATGATGGGTAGGCATTCTGTTGTGCAGTGACTGATGGACACGGATTCTGTAACACATGATGGGTAGGCATTCTGTTGTGCAGTGACTGATGGACACAGATTCTGTGACACATGATGGGCAGGCATTCTGTTGTGCAGTTACTGATGGACACTGATTCTGTGACACGTGATGGGCAGGCATTCTGTTGTGCAGTGACTGATGGACACGGATTCTGTGACACATGATGGGTAGGAACTGACGTGCAGGGACTGAGGGACACGGATTCTGTGACACATGGGTAGGCATTCTGTTGTGCAGTGACTGATGGACACGGATTCTGTGACACATGAGGAGTAGGCATTCTGTTGTGCAGTGACTGATGGACACTGATTCTGTGACACATGATGGGCTGGCATTCTGTTGTGCAGTGACTGATGGACATGGATTCTGGAACACATGATGGGTAGGCATTCTGTTGTGCAGTGACTGATGGACATGGATTCTGGAACACATGATGGGTAGGCATTCTGTTGTGCAGTGACTGATAGACATGGATTCTGTGACACATGATGGGCAGGCATTCTGTTGTGCAGTGACTGATGGACACTGATTCTATGACAGATGATGAGTAGGCATTCTGTTGTGCAGTGACTGATGGACACGGAGTCTGTGACACATGATGGGCAGGCATTCTGTTGTGCAGTGACTGATGGACACGGATTCTGTGACACATGATGGGTAGGCATTCTGTTGTGCAGTGACTGATGGACATGGATTCTGGAACACATGATGGGTAGGCATTCTGTTGTGCAGAGACTGGTGGACACTGATTCTATGACACATGATGGGTGGGCATTCTGTTTTGCAGAGACTGATGGACACAGATTCTGTGACACATGATGGGTAGGCATTCTGTTGTGCAGTGACTGATGGACATGGATTCTGGAACACATGATGGGTAGGCATTCTGTTGTGCAGTGACTGACAGACATGGATTCTGTGACACATGATGGGCAGGCATTCTGTTGTGCAGTGACTGATGGACACTGATTCTATGACAGATGATGAGTAGGCATTCTGTTGTGCAGATACTGATGGACACTGATTCTGTGACACACGGGTAGGCATTCTGTTGTGCAGTGTCTGATGGACACGGATTCTGTGACACATGATGGGTAGGCATTCTGTTGTGCAGTGACTGATGGACACGGATTCTGTAACACATGATGGGTAGGCATTCTGTTGTGCAGTGACTAATGGACACGGATTCTGTGACACATGATGGGTAGGCATTCTGTTGTGCAGTGACGGATGGACACGGATTCTGTAACACATGATGGGTAGGCACTCTGTTGTGCAGTGACTGATGGACACGGATTCTGTAAGATATGATGGGTAGGCACTCTGTTGTGTGGATACTGATGGACACTGATTCTGTGACACACGGGTAGGCATTCTGTTGTGCAGTGTCTGATGGACACGGATTCTGTGACACATGATGGGTAGGCATTCTGTTGTGCAGTGACTGATGGACACGGATTCTGTGACACATGATGGGCACGCATTCTGTTGTGCAGAGACTGATGGACACTGATTCTATGACACATGATGGGTGGGCATTCTGTTTTGCAGAGACTGATGGACACAGATTCTGTGACACATGATGGGTAGGCATTCTGTTGTGCGGAGACTGATGGACACTGATTCTGTGACACATGATGGGTAGGCATTCTGTTGTGCGGAGACTGATGGACACGGATTCTGTGACACATGATGGGTAGGCATTCTGTTGTGCAGTGACTGATGGACACGGATTCTGTGACACATGATGGTCAGGCATTCTGTTGTGCAGAGACTGGTGGACACTGATTCTATGACACATGATGGGTGGGCATTCTGTTTTGCAGAGACTGATGGACACAGATTCTGTGACACATGATGGGTAGGCATTCTGTTGTGCGGAGACTGATGGACACTGATTCTGTGACACATGATGGGTAGGCATTCTGTTGTGCGGAGACTGATGGACACGGATTCTGTGACACATGATGGGTAGGCATTCTGTTGCGCAGTGACTGATGGACACAGATTCTGTGACACATGATGGGTGGGCATTCTGTTGTGCAGTGACTGATGGACACGGATTCTGTGACACATGATGGGCAGGCACTCTGTTGTGCAGTGACTGATGGACACGGATTCTGTGACACATGATGGGTAGGCATTCTGTTGTGCAGTGACTGATGGACACGGATTCTGTAACACATGATGGGTAGGCACTCTGTTGTGCAGTGACTGATGGACACGGATTCTGTAAGATATGATGGGTAGGCACTCTGTTGTGTGGATACTGATGGACACTGATTCTGTGACACACGGGTAGGCATTCTGTTGTGCAGTGTCTGATGGACACGGATTCTGTGACACATGATGGGTAGGCATTCTGTTGTGCAGTGACTGATGGACACGGATTCTGTGACACATGATGGGCACGCATTCTGTTGTGCAGAGACTGATGGACACTGATTCTATGACACATGATGGGTGGGCATTCTGTTTTGCAGAGACTGATGGACACGGATTCTGTGACACATGATGGGTAGGCATTCTGTTGTGCGGAGACTGATGGACACTGATTCTGTGACACATGATGGGTAGGCATTCTGTTGTGCGGAGACTGATGGACACGGATTCTGTGACACATGATGGGTAGGCATTCTGTTGCGCAGTGACTGATGGACACAGATTCTGTGACACATGATGGGTAGGCACTCTGTTGTGCGGATACTGATGGACACTGATTCTGTGACACACGGGTAGGCACTCTGTTGTGCAGTGACTGATGGACACAGATTCTGTGACACATGATGGGTGGGCATTCTGTTGCGCAGTGACTGATGGACACGGATTCTGTGACACACGGGTAGGCACTCTGTTGTGCAGTGACTGATGGACACGGAGTCTGTGACACACGATGGGTGGGCATTCTGTTGTGCAGTGACTGATGGACATGGATTCTGTGACACATGATGGGTAGGCATTCTGTTGTGCAGTGACTGATGGACACGGATTCTGTGACACATGATGGGTGGGCATTCTGTTGCGCAGTGACTGATGGACATGGATTCTGTGACACACGGGTAGGCACTCTGTTGTGCAGTGACTGATGGACACGGAGTCTGTGACACATGATGGGTGGGCATTCTGTTGTGCAGTGACTGATGGACATGGATTCTGTGACACATGATGGGTAGGCATTCTGTTGTGCAGTGACTGATGGACACGGATTCTGTGACACATGATGGGTAGGCATTCTGTTGTGCAATGACTGATGGACACTGATTCTATGACACATGATGGGCAGGCATTCTGTTGTGCAGTGACTGATGGACACTGATTCTGTGACACATGATGGGCAGGCATTCTGTTGTGCAGTGACTGATGGACACGGATTCTATGACACATGATGGGCAGGCATTCTGTTGTGCAGTGACTGATGGACACGGATTCTGTGACACATGATGGGCAGGCATTCTGTTGTGCAGTGACTGATGGACACGGAGTCTGTGACACATGATGGGCAGGCATTCTGTTGTGCAGTGACTGAGGATTCTGTGACACATGATGGGCAGGCATTCTGTTGTGCAGTGACTGATGGACACGGATTCTGTGACACATGATGGGTAGGCATTCTGTTGTGCAGTGACTGATGGACACGGATTCTGTAACACATGATGGGTAGGCACTCTGTTGTGCAGTGACTGATGGACACAGATTCTGTGACACATGATGGGTAGGCATTCTGTTGTGCAGAGACTGATGGACACTGATTCTATGACACATGATGGGTGGGCATTCTGTTTTGCAGAGACTGATGGACACGGATTCTGTGACACATGATGGGTAGGCATTCTGTTGTGCGGAGACTGATGGACACTGATTCTGTGACACATGATGGGTAGGCATTCTGTTGTGCGGAGACTGATGGACACGGATTCTGTGACACATGATGGGTAGGCATTCTGTTGCGCAGTGACTGATAGACACAGATTCTGTGACACATGATGGGTAGGCACTCTGTTGTGCGGATACTGATGGACACTGATTCTGTGACACACGGGTAGGCACTCTGTTGTGCAGTGACTGATGGACACAGATTCTGTGACACATGATGGGTGGGCATTCTGTTGCGCAGTGACTGATGGACACGGATTCTGTGACACACGGGTAGGCACTCTGTTGTGCAGTGACTGATGGACACGGAGTCTGTGACACATGATGGGTGGGCATTCTGTTGTGCAGTGACTGATGGACATGGATTCTGTGACACATGATGGGTAGGCATTCTGTTGTGCAGTGACTGATGGACACGGATTCTGTGACACATGATGGGTGGGCATTCTGTTGCGCAGTGACTGATGGACACGGATTCTGTGACACACGGGTAGGCACTCTGTTGTGCAGTGACTGATGGACACGGAGTCTGTGACACATGATGGGTGGGCATTCTGTTGTGCAGCGACTGATGGACATGGATTCTGTGACACATGATGGGTAGGCATTCTGTTGTGCAGTGACTGATGGACACGGATTCTGTGACACATGATGGGTAGGCATTCTGTTGTGCAATGACTGATGGACACTGATTCTATGACACATGATGGGCAGGCATTCTGTTGTGCAGTGACTGATGGACACGGATTCTATGACACATGATGGGCAGGCATTCTGTTGTGCAGTGACTGATGGACACGGATTCTGTGACACATGATGGGCAGGCATTCTGTTGTGCAGTGACTGATGGACACGGAGTCTGTGACACATGATGGGCAGGCATTCTGTTGTGCAGTGACTGATGGACACGGATTCTGTGACACATGATGGGTAGGCATTCTGTTGTGCAGTGACTGAGGGACACGGATTCTATGACACATGATGGGCAGGCATTCTGTTGTGCAGTGAATGATGGACACGGATTCTGTGACACATGATGGGTAGGCATTCTGTTGTGCAGTGACTGATGGACACGGATTCTGTAACACATGATGGGTATGCACTCTGTTGTGCAGTGACTGATGGACACGGATTCTGTGACACATGATGGGTAGGCATTCTGTTGTGCAGTGACTGATGGACACGGATTCTGTAACACATGATGGGTATGCACTCTGTTGTGCAGTGACTGATGGACACGGATTCTGTGACACATGATGGGTAGGCATTCTGTTGTGCAGTGACTGATGGACACGGATTCTGTAACACATGATGGGTATGCACTCTGTTGTGCAGTGACTGATGGACACGGATTCTGTGACACATGATGGGTAGGCATTCTGTTGTGCAGTGACTGATGGACACGGATTCTGTAACACATGATGGGTAGGCATTCTGTTGTGCAGTGACTGATGGACACAGATTCTGTGACACTTGATGGGCAGGCATTCTGTTGTGCAGTTACTGATGGACACTGATTCTGTGACACATGATGGGCAGGCATTCTGTTGTGCAGTGACTGATGGACACGGATTCTGTGACACATGATGGGTAGGAACTGACGTGCAGGGACTGAGGGACACGGATTCTGTGACACATGGGTAGGCATTCTGTTGTGCAGTGACTGATGGACACGGATTCTGTGACACATGAGGAGTAGGCATTCTGTTGTGCAGTGACTGATGGACACTGATTCTGTGACACATGATGGGCTGGCATTCTGTTGTGCAGTGACTGATGGACATGGATTCTGGAACACATGATGGGTAGGCATTCTGTTGTGCAGTGACTGATGGACATGGATTCTGGAACACATGATGGGTAGGCATTCTGTTGTGCAGTGACTGATAGACATGGATTCTGTGACACATGATGGGCAGGCATTCTGTTGTGCAGTGACTGATGGACACTGATTCTATGACAGATGATGAGTAGGCATTCTGTTGTGCAGTGACTGATGGACACGGAGTCTGTGACACATGATGGGCAGGCATTCTGTTGTGCAGTGACTGATGGACACGGATTCTGTGACACATGATGGGTAGGCATTCTGTTGTGCAGTGACTGATGGACATGGATTCTGGAACACATGATGGGTAGGCATTCTGTTGTGCAGTGACTGATGGACATGGATTCTGGAACACATGATGGGTAGGCATTCTGTTGTGCAGTGACTGATGGACATGGATTCTGTGACACATGATGGGTAGGCATTCTGTTGTGCAGTGACTGATGGACATGGATTCTGGAACACATGATGGGTAGGCATTCTGTTGTGCAGTGACTGATGTACATGGATTCTGTGGCACATGATGGGTAGGCATTCTGTTGTGCAGTGACTGATGGACACGGATTCTGTGGCACATGATGGGTAGGCATTCTGTTGTGCAGTGACTGATGGACACGGATTCTGTGACACATGATGGGTAGGCATTCTGTTGTGCAGTGACTGATGGACATGGATTCTGTGACACATGATGGGTAGGCATTCTGTTGTGCAGTGACTGATGGACACGGATTCTGTGACACGTGATGGGTAGGCATTCTGTTGTGCAGTGGCTGATGGACACGGATTCTGTGACACATGATGGGTAGGCATTCTGTTGTGCAGTGACTGATGGGCAAGGATTCTGCAGCGATTGGTGAACAAGGATTGAGTGATGCAACCGATAGGTAGACAATCTTTTTCTCAGGGTGAAATGGGCAATCCTTCTGCGATACTGTTACTGATAGACAATTTACACATGTCACAGAAGAAAGGAGTGTACAGATGTGCGCATTCTCACAGAAGAGTACCTCTGAAGGGTGATCATCTGCCCCACAGCAGACCGGAAGAGAGGGCTTACAGGCACCCGCCAATCTCCACTTCTGTAGGACTGTAGTCATCTGAAAGCATGAATATGAGAGCACGAGTATGTTCTGTTCCGCGTGCAATTGTACAGCGAGTAACAACGGATAGACATGCATGGAGGTATCTTTACCTCAAAGTAGAGGGATACAGAGAACATTCCGCTTATATGATCCCGCCCTCATAACCATGAATGACATGGCATTGAACTCACGGTGCTTTGAACAAACATCCCAAATAAGACGGGGGAGAAAAGAAAGTATTGTTTACTGATTTGAAGAAAAATACAAACTTTTGCTACTTTCGGCCTAGAGCCAATACATTTGGTGATATTCTATTAGTGCTGCAGGTAGCAGTGAAGAGAAACCCATACGTCTGTAGATACTGGTGCTGGAGAAACCCTCTGAAGCTGGTGGCCTTAACTTTACAAATACAACTGCATGAATCACAACCGTGAGTAGCTCCCGAAGAGTCGATGGTGGCGCCATCGAGGACTTGGCAAAGCACCTCTAGTCTAGTCCAAGGTCAGAGATTTCTCTCCATAAGCCGGAGGCTGAGGGTCCAGCAGGGGCTTCCTGTCCACCAGTGTCTTTGCATCCTTCAGCACATAGAAGGAAAAGAGAAAGAGGCACACAGAGCATTAAAGAGTCCACATCATGACAGGAGTATGTCGCATCAATGCCGCTGCTGATGAATCACAAAATGAACCCTCTGAATTTACTAAATTATCTGGTGATGCCAATGTTCCACCACAGCCTTACGCCAACACTAGATGGTTGGAGTATGCAAAGCAAGTGTATCTACAGCACACATGCCTCAAACACACGAACATGTATTACCTTACTTGAGGTCCATGTTGCAAACTTTTCAGGCCACTGATATCTTTTCATTTACTGTGATATACTAATCACAAACTTTTAGTTTCATCCAACTAGTTTATTTGATTTCATTTATCAAATTCTTGTAAATACCTCATTTATTTCGAGCACCAACAACTTCAAGCTATACCAATAACTTTGATCGTATAGCTCAATGCTTGCCATGCTCAACTTAATTTTCCATAAGTGACAGGTATTAGCATTTTAATCAATCTTAAACGACAACTGTAAAACAAAAAAGCAAGTATATTGTACCAGACTATGTGCTCATTTTTGTTACACATAGTATTCTAAACCTTATGAGGTGAAGAAATGCTATTCTGCATCATATACTCAGTGTCCTACAAAATGAAGGACCCCCTGGGGTGGACAAGCCCCCCCCCAACACCTTGCTGTGCTCATTCCCTTCCACTGTCTTTCCTGACCAGGAAGCTCTCACTATCAATGGTTCCATTTCTCCTCAGCTCTTTGTCTACCTACTCTCTACTGTGGTTCTACAAACAGCATTTTTAAATCAATCTGATTGTTAAATACAGTGGGATGAAGGGCGTCACGTTTTTTGATCCAGAGGAACATGAACATATTTGATCAAAAACAGGAACTTACAGAATCCGGCACATGATAGCAGAAACTCTTCTAAGAAGGCACCAATGTGCCCATTAAAGACACAGATTGCATCCCTCAACTACCAAATTAGAATTAGATTTGTAAAGCGCGTAGCTACCCGGGGGCGTCCCAGTGCTGGACTTGAGGAATTGGCTAGGGAACAGAGGAGAACTAAGGGAACAGCCATGTTTTCAGGAGTTTGCGGAAAGTTAGTAGGTTGGTTTCCCTGCGGATGTTAAGTGGCAGGGAATTCCAGAGCGTGGAGGCGTTGTATGAAAACAGGCGACCGCCTGCCCGGGCCTTCCTGAGTCTGGGGACGTTTGCCAGGAGGAGGTGGTCGGATCTAAGTGTCCTGTTGGCTTTGTATGGTTTGATCAGTGATCTCAAGATTGGGGGGCCCTTGTCCTTAAGGATTTTGTGTGTGATGCAGAGGGACTTGAAATTGATTCTCTCAGGGATTGGGAGCCAGTGTAGGGAGTTTTGGGCTTAATACTAGTCTGTGAAATGCAGCGTTTGTAGACTTGAGGTAGAATAGACCAGGTTGGGGGCTGGGGGGAGGGGTGTGATGATTAGCAGAGCGGGGTAAAGAAGAAAAAAAAAAAGAACAAAACATGGAATCAGTAAGAAATATAACCACAAATGTGACTTAAATTAAACAAACCAACCCGGAAAATTAAAGTAACCAAACAAGAATTCAAGGAGCCAAAATAAAAACCAAAGGTACTAGAAAATGAACCGATAATTGTAAAAAAACTAATTAAAAAGAGTAACCAAATGCCAAATAAAGTATCAAGCAATCAAAACATACTTTTAGGAGCAGAAGAAAAATGTGAAATCCAAGTAAAAAGGCAAGATGGGTGAAACAAGGAAGCGCAACGGAGCAAAAAACTCCAAAGAGTAAAATAAATACTAGTCAATAATCCAGAGCACTGAAATGAAACATTTCAAAAAGATAAAATATGTGCTTCCTCATTATAGCAAAGCAGAAGGCTTAAAACTGAGCATCAAAATTTATCAAACAGGCTGCAACAAAATGACTTGGGGGAAAAAAAAAAGAAACCCAACGGGAGGGAGGGAGAAAGATAATGTACAGGGTTGAGGATGACTGGGAGAATAAAGACACAAGAAAGATAATAGAGAGGATAAGGTCTTCAGAGGGAAATGGGGTAAGATGGGGGACTGAAGTAAAGGGTTTACCTCCTGAGAAGTGTGTCCAAGCCGAAGGGGAACGAAGGTTTGTAGAGAGCAGAACATTCCACCAAGAAGACCGACAATCACAAACATCTGCAAGGGACAAGCAGAAAGAAATGTACATTAGGAGCTACATGGATATTCACATTTGTCCCGCCTCACTAGAGGTCCCTTTGATGACCAGCATTATTACAATACCAGAGCAGAGAACACGACAAGAGTGGAATGAATGCCCCCTTTAAAACCATGCATCATCCATAAGACCTCACTGACGGGACATGCCCCCGTGCTGGACCAACAAATTAAATATACACAAATCTTTTTTATCAAGGTGTGAATTCTCTGTAGTGCAACGTGTTTTCTACGAGAGTCTGTGTTTTTTGTAAATTAAGAAATAATTAAATTTTATAAATATATGTATCACCACTCGACCACTTGCATATGAAGTAATCCTAGCACACAGCGGGGTAAGTTTCAGGAGCCCTTTATTCACTGCAGTATACAGCATAATGCATTTCGGCGATTATGCCTTCTTCAGATGCTGGTAACCGCCAGGTGACGCCTTTTCCCTCTTTTGAAACTCCTTGGGCACTCCCTTAGATGGGAGATCAGCTGATCCAGTTGTAGTTCAGGCAGAGGCATTACAGATGTCATTTGGTCCCCGGTAGCTTGTCTCCTTTCTGGTGAAGAATTGGCTTGGTAGTTTAGTCTGCCCTGTTCCCATGATGCACTGGGCCAGGGACAGACTGATTTGCATATAGCCAGGTTCTGAGCTGGGATGGGGCAGTGAGATAAATAACGGTGATGGATCAAGCCCTGATCTTTGGACTGGGTAAGAGTGGTCTGTTTAACTCAGACACTCTGTTCATCACCACCCCCTTTTCTAAATCGTTTTTGGCCACTATAGGTGTGGCAGGGTATACTCAGACATGAGTCCCTTTCTCACTGCTCCATCAGGATTCAAGCAAGCCGGGCCGAAGAAGGCTGAAATGCCAGAAACCGGTCCCCGGTAGCTTGTCTCCTTTCTGGTGAAGAATTGGCTTGGTAGTTTAGTCTGCCCTGTTCCCATGATGCACTGGGCCAGGGACAGACTGATTTGCATATAGCCAGGTTCTGAGCTGGGATGGGGCAGTGAGATAAATAACGGTGATGGATCAAGCCCTGATCTTTGGACTGGGTAAGAGTGGTCTGTTTAACTCAGACACTCTGTTCATCACCACCCCCTTTTCTAAATCGTTTTTGGCCACTATAGGTGTGGCAGGGTATACTCAGACATGAGTCCCTTTCTCACTGCTCCATCAGGATTCAAGCAAGCCGGGCCGAAGAAGGCTGAAATGCCAGAAACCGGTCCCCGGTAGCTTGTCTCCTTTCTGGTGAAGAATTGGCTTGGTAGTTTAGTCTGCCCTGTTCCCATGATGCACTGGGCCAGGGACAGACTGATTTGCATATAGCCAGGTTCTGAGCTGGGATGGGGCAGTGAGATAAATAACGGTGATGGATCAAGCCCTGATCTTTGGACTGGGTAAGAGTGGTCTGTTTAACTCAGACACTCTGTTCATCACCACCCCCTTTTCTAAATCGTTTTTGGCCACTATAGGTGTGGCAGGGTATACTCAGACATGAGTCCCTTTCTCACTGCTCCATCAGGATTCAAGCAAGCCGGGCCGAAGAAGGCTGAAATGCCAGAAACCGGTCCCCGGTAGCTTGTCTCCTTTCTGGTGAAGAATTGGCTTGGTAGTTTAGTCTGCCCTGTTCCCATGATGCACTGGGCCAGGGACAGACTGATTTGCATATAGCCAGGTTCTGAGCTGGGATGGGGCAGTGAGATAAATAACGGTGATGGATCAAGCCCTGATCTTTGGACTGGGTAAGAGTGGTCTGTTTAACTCAGACACTCTGTTCATCACCACCCCCTTTTCTAAATCCAGTTGTAGTTCGGGCAGGGGCATTACAATGTCCAACTACCTCTCCCAGCATGCACCAGATGTAGTCAGTGTGGCAGCCAGATCATGATAACATGAGCGCTGTGTTTTGCCTTGCAAAAGATAGACTGTGTTGCGGCAGGCGAGCCCGTGTATCATGTGTCCAGGGCTCCCTCCGATCCCCAACGCCTCAGCCTCCAGCAATGGAACAAGTCGGGCCGTGAAGGGGGAGGGATTCAACCCGCCTCCCCGTGCAGTCATGGTCTGCCACTGACAGCGGCCACGGAGCTCGCTCGTTCTCTGGGTGGTCACAGGGAACTATCGATACCTCGATTCCAGAACAGTTTCTTTGCCAGTAATGTCCCATGACTCTTGGAAGAAGGGTCCTAGTACCGCGTTCCTGGCAGACGCGGAAAATATCACCACTCGACCACTTGCATATGAAGTAATCCTAGCACACAGCGGGGTAAGTTTCAGGAGCCCTTTATTCACTGCAGTATACAGCATAATGCATTTCGGCGATTATGCCTTCTTCAGATGCTGGTAACCGCCAGGTGACGCCTTTTCCCTCTTTTGAAACTCCTTGGGCACTCCCATAGATGGGAGATCAGCTGATCCAGTTGTAGTTCGGGCAGGGGCATTACAATGTCCAACTACCTCTCCCAGCATGCACCAGATGTAGTCAGTGTGGCAGCCAGATCATGATCACATGAGTGCTGTGTTTTGCCTTGCAAAAGATAGACCGTGTTGCGGCAGGCGAGCCCGTGTATCATGTGTCCAGGGCTCCCTCCGATCCCCAACGCCTTAGCCTCCAGCAATGGAACAAGTCGGGCCGTGAAGCGGGAGGGATTCAACCCGCCTCCCCGTGCAGTCATGGTCTGCCACTGACAGCGGCCACTGAGCTCGCTCGTTCCTGGGGTGGTCACAGGGAACTATCGATACCTCGATTCCAGAACAGTTTCTTTGCCAGTAATGTCCCATGACTCTTGGAAGAAGGGTCCTAGTACCGCGTTCCTGGCAGACGCGGAAAATATAACCACTCTACCACTTGCATATGAAGTAATCCTAGGACACAGCAGGGTAAGTTTCAGGAGCTCTTTATTCACTGCAGTATACAGCATAATGCATTTCGGCGATTATGCCTTCTTCAGATGCTTGTAACCGCCAGGTGACGCCTTCTCCCTCTTTGAAACTTCTTGGGCACTCCCATAGGTGGGAGATCAGCTGATCCAGTTGTAGTTCAGGCAGAGGCATTACAGATGTCATTTGAGATGTCATAAGTGATGTCATCAGTGAGGTCACTGACCATGTCATGAATGATGTAATATGTGACATCATCAGCAGTGGATTGCAGGCGCACGAGTTATAGTTAGTAGAACTAACTATAACGGAGGAATTTCATTGGTTTTGTACGAGTGAACCTATGGTTTTTTCAGTGAATTTCTAAGGTTTTTTAAATGCTAATTCCCAACTATAACATGTCTGAAACCTATGGTTTTTTCAGTGGATTTCAAAGGTTTTTTAAATGCTAATTCCCAACTATAACATGTCTGAAACCTATGGTTTTTTCAGTGGATTTCAAAGGTTTTTTAAATGCTAATTCCCAACTATAACATGTCTGAAACCTATGGTTTTTTCAGTGAATTTCAAAGGTTTTTTAAATGCTAATTCCCAACTATAACATGTCTGAAACCTATGGTTTTTTCAGTGGATTTCAAAGGTTTTGTAAATGACATGTATTAGTGGTTATATTTAATTTTTTTGATACTGATTTACTAAAATTATTTAAACTAGATTTGATTGACGCCTACTTCACTATCCCGATGGCTGAAATACATCAACCTTACCTACAATTTCTCTGGAAAAATCATCTTTTTCAGTTCAAGGCTCTCCCCTTCGGGCTTTCGTCCGACCCTTGGTGTTTTACCAAGGTAATGAGAGCAGTAGCTTCCTTCTTAAGAGAACGAGGCGTTCGGCTTATTATTTACCTCAACGACATTTTGATAATGTCACAAGACCTGACTCAGATTCGTATAGACCTGGAAACGGTTATGAATCTGTTGGAAAGTCTAGGCTTCATTGTCAACAAAGAGAAGTCTATTCTAACCCCCTCCAAATCTCTGGAGTTTTTGGGTTTCACTCTAAACACTTCCAAGTGTCTTCTCCTTTTACCTCCTTCAAAAATCTCGAAGATCAAGAAAGAGATTCATCATGGTTTAAGACAGGAAGACATCCCTTTAAGGGAACTGGCAAGACTTCTAGGCCTCTTATCTTCTTCCATTCAGTCGATCTTCCCAGGCCCTCTGAATTACCCGGCCTTACAAAGGATAAAAGGAAGGGCGTTGAGGTCTGGTCTTTGGTACGAAGATCGAATCACCCTAGATTTGGAGGCCAAAACAGAACTGAACTGGTGGTTAGAAACCTGGAAGCTTGGAATGGGAAAGCAATTTTCGGGTCAGTACAGGACTTTGTGCTGGAATCAGACGCTTCCCTTCATGGTTGGCGTGCTTGTTTCCTAGACCAGAATACAGGTGGTGTTTGGTCTCAGGAGGAGTCATCTCACCACATCAATTTCCTAGAACTTACTGCTGGCCTATACGCCCTTATGAGTTTCAAACACTCAATTCAAGGGAGATCGGTTGTTCTGAAAATGGACAATGTTTTGGCAGTGGCCTACATCAATCGGTTAGGAGGTACGAAGTCTGCCGACCTTTCGAACCTAGCAAGGAAACTCTGGATGTTCTGTTTAGAACACAAAACTCTCCTCAGAGAGTCATGGGCACCGGGAACTCACTACAGATACAACAATATCTGGAAATGCTGGCTTCGTTGGTGCATGGAGAGGGATTTGGATCCCACTCAAGCACCTATCGTTGATATAGTGAATTTCCTCGCTGAACTCTTCGACAAGGGATTGAGTTATAGATCAATCAACTGTTATAGATCGGCGATCTCTGCTGGTCATGTCCTCATTAACGGCAAGTCAATCGCTAAAAATGTGATTGTTTGTAGGGTAATGAAGAGCATTCGTCTAAAGAGACCCCCAAGGCCGAAATATGATACTCTCTGGGATGTGAATTTGATTCTAGATCTCTTCACTTCCTGGCCAGATAATTCATTTTTAAGCAGAAAATGTCTTTCTTTTAAACTCGTAACTCTTCTTTGCCTTATCTCCTGTCGTAGAGTTTCTGATGTTAAAGCTCTGGAGATTTCTAATAGGTCATATAATTTATTTGGAGTTAAATGTGAGGTCTATAGAAGAACCAAGACCATGTCTGATTCAATCTTCTATCCTCGTTTCAATCCTTCTCCGAAACTTTGTGTAGTCGAATGTATGAAAGCGCTTAATGAGAATCAACTTCTCATTTCCTTCGTTAAGCCTCATAAGGCTATTTCCTCCACTTCTATTGCCAGATGGGTTAAGTCTGCTATGTCTTTAGCTGGTATTGATATTTCCAAATTTCAAGCTCATTCTCTTAGAGGTGCCATGGCAAGTAAGTCTCTTTGGTCCGTAGGTAAATTGGATGATATCCTTAAAGCTGCTGACTGGTCTAATGCAACTACCTTCGCAAGACATTATTGTAAACCAATTGAACACATGTCTAATGTAATTTTACAGGGCTACCAACATGCATAATGTAGCCTCCGTTCTTGTAATGAAATTGCGATTCTCCTATTATCATGCCTAGAGAATCTAGATTTCATTAAAGACACGGAGGCTCACATTATCCCACCCAACCCATCCCATGGTATTGGGTATAACTTAACATGATGTTATTTATCATCTTGATGTTATGCATTTCAAAATGTTTATTATTTATTGTTCAATTGTTCATCTGGATATGAGTCTGATTCCTTTGTTTTTAGGATACAATTTTATTGTCCTCTTTCTTTCAGAAAACCCTTCTACTTAATCTACTTTTGACGTGTCATCATCAGGAGGTCGATTGACTGTCTTCTTCTTCTTCAATTTTGCTTCCATTCACTTCGAATCTTCTGGAATCTACTGGATCTACTTTCGCCAAATTTAAAAGAGGCTGATGATTGCTATGTGTAATGTCTTACTTTATCTCAGTGTTCTTATTGGAACCTTTATATTGTGATGCGACTGGCTTGGATCTGCAATTAAAAGTCATTGCATAATGTGAGCCTCCGTGTCTTTAATGAAATCTAGATTCTCTAGGCATGATAATAGGAGAATCGCAATTCCTAACTATAACATGTCTGAAACCTATGGTTTTTTCTGTGGATTTCAAAGGTTTTGTAAATGACATGTATTAGTGGTTATATTTATTTTTTTGATACTGATTTACAAAAATTATTTAAACTATTTTTTTTTGGATATTTTATTTTTTAAATTACTTTATAATTACATTATACATTACATTACAAAATATACTTTCTCAGAATAAATTACTTTAGTTTAAATACTTTGCAAATAGACTTAAGTACAGTAGTTACAGTTGTTGCAATGGGCAACACAATTTCAAACACAATGCAACATTGAGCTCAATGTGAATTTCTAGTTAAATGCAATTAGTTACTTTATGGATTACTTTTCTAACCACAGGACTGGATCATAGATTCAGTCCTGGGACATCTCCTGTAAACAGTTGAGTAAAAGTGTTTTGGTTACAGTAGTGATTTTTAAGGAATATTATTGTATTTTAAAAGTTGACACTTCGAAATGTTTTCACATAGAATCACCAATGTTATCCTATGGGAGGAAATTCACTTAGCAGGTAAGTAGTGTTATCGTTACTTTTTCTTACTCCGTGTTGGATCCTGGATCCAGCACTGGAGCAGCTCCTGTAAACAGTTGAAAGAATATGTTTAAGTCATACAGGCAATTTTTAAGGAATATTTGTAGTTTGTGAAAATAGGCACTTAGAAACTTTTCTGGTGAAAACCAGACAATGGATTCCTATGGAAGAAAATACAAGTTACTGGTAAGTACGGTAAGAATTACTTTTCAGGGTCAGTGCTGGGCTAAAAGATGCAGCACTGAGTTCTCTCCTGATAACAGGTGAGTAAATCTGAATTTGTTGTTCGCCCCAAAAGGTAAGGTTGCCCCTCGCGGCACGCATGGTTTGGGTGTCCCTAGCGGCACAAATTTGGTGGGCGCCCTCAGCGGCGCAACTATTGTCAGTGCTCGTGTCGATCCCAGCTCTGAGGAAGACTAATTCTTCGACGATCCCGACGACGAATTCGTCCTGGATCTTGATGAGCAAGACACTGATGACTGGGACCTTAACACTTTCTCAGAGGCGGATTCCTCCCCCTCGTCGAAGGACGCGATCCTCGACCCTCTTGGTGGGGAAATGTTCTCCCCAAAATACATCTCCCATCCTAACAGTAACAAGTGGTATCCACATGATCCCGTAGCTAAATTCGTGACCAAGTGGCTGAGGAACTCTCTAGAAAGAGAATCGCGTAACACCATGAGGTCCGAGTGTCCTCGTCCATTCATAGAGGATAAAGTCTGTCAGACACCTAACTTAGACCCCGTCCTGATTAAGTTCTTGTTTAAGTTAGGCAAGGATCCAAGAAAAAGCCTGGAACGGGCTCTTAAAGCCTGTCAAGATCGTCTTCTTGACCTACTAGGCTCCCTTACTAGGATCCTCGACCTTGCTGAGGTATCGCAATTTTCTAACACACCATTGGATATAAACCTAATAAGGGGTTGGAGCCAGAGAGCCATAGTACTCCTTGGGAATGCTAATTCTTCGCTCAATATTGAAAGGAGGAAATCTGTGCTTAATAGAATCAACCCGAAACTCGGGGATCTTGCAGAAAAAGAGCCATTGTGTAAGCCAAACGGCCTCCTCTTCAGAGAGGATAGGATTAAAACTCTTGGCAAATACGTCGCAACATTTACAGCTTTGGACAAAGCCCAAAACAATATGAAACGTGTTTTTGGTCAGGCCGGTAGAAGGGGCCGTTCTTCCGGCCGAGGGAATTTCCGGCCCTTCACTTACGGAAGAGGAAGAGGTTCATCCGGTAGAGGCTTCTACCCCTCCAACACCAGGCAGTACTTCCCACAGACAGGAAGAGGTTCACGCGGAAGAGGCTTCCCGCTCGTGGTGCTTCCAACAACAACACCCAAAGTAAGTGCTTCTCTTTCTTCCTCCCCTCCAAAGGTCGGGGGCAGGCTCAAACATTTCATTCACGTCTGGGAATCTTGGACACAAGACCCGTGGGTTCTCGAAACAGTTCAGGGTTTCAAAATAGATTTTACAGAGATTCCTTTCCAATCTGCCACTCCCAATCCTCTGGTTCTTTCTTCAGAACATCTAGAGATCGTCAAATAAGAGGTTTCTTCTATGCTGAAGAAGGGCGCAATAATAGAGGTTCCTTGGTCTCAAAAGAACTTTGTAAGCACCCTTTTCCTAGTCGAAAAGAAGGACAAGGGTTGGCGTCCAGTAATAAACCTTCGGGAGGTAAACAAATACCTTGTCTATCGTCATTTCAAGATGGAAGGCATCCATCTGCTCAGGGACCTTCTACTCAAAGGAGATTGGCTGGTCAAATTGGACTTAAAAGATGCCTATTTTACCATACCCATGGCAATAGAACATCAACCTTTTCTCCAATTTATTTGGGACAATCGCCCTCCCTTTTGGTCTTTCATCCGCCCCTTGGTGTTTCACCAAGATCATGAGAAGAGCCAGGGGTATTCGTCTCATCATCTCTTCAGACGATATCTTGATAATGTCCCAATCTCACTCACAGATTCTAGAAGATCTTCAAACCTCCATGAACCTCATAGAGAACCTTGGGTTCATTATAAACATGGAAAAATCCATCCTTTTACCCTCCAAATCTCTGGAGTTCCAAGGCTTCACTGTGGACACATCCAGGTGTCTCCTCTTACTCCCCAAAAAGAAGATTGCCAAAATTCGGAAGGAGATCAGATTTGTCCTCAAACATCAGTCTCTCTCCCTCAGGGAGTTGGCCAGACTTCCTGGTCTTCTTTCTTCCTCGATCCAAGCTATCTTCCCTGGTCCCCTGAACTAACGTGCTCTTCAGAGAGTGAAAGCCAAAGCTCTCAGATCCGGACTTTGGTACGGACACCAGGTTTCTCTGGACGAAGAAGCCAGACTGGAACTTTCTTGGTGGCTGGACAATTTGGACGCCTGGAATGGAAGAGCTATCTTTGGTTCAACTCCAGACTTCGTTCTAGAGTCAGACGCCAGCCTTCATGGTTGGGGTGCTTGTCTCCTCGACCAGGACACTGGTGGTGTATGGACCCCTTCGGAGTCTTCCCACCATATAAATTTCTTAGAAATGACGGCCGGGCTCTATGCATTGATGAGCTTCAGAAAATCTCTTCATGGCAGATCCGTTCTCCTGAAGATGGGCAACGTTTCCGCAGTCTCGTATATCAACCGTCTTGGCGGTACGAGATCTGCCGACCTATCAGATCTGGCCAAGAAACTCTGGATGTTCTGTTTGGAACACAAGATCTCCCTGGGGGCAGAGTACCTCCCCGGGAAATCCAATCTCTCAGCGGATTGGAACTCGAGATTCCTAGTAGATTTCAGCGATTGGAAACTCAATCCGACCGTTTTCAATTCTCTAGCTCGCTATTGGGGTCCTTTTGATGTAGACCTTTTTGCAAGCCGTTTGACTTTCCAACTTTCACAGTATTTCAGCTGGATGCCAGGCCCGGGTGCTCTCGCTATCAACGCTTTCCTCCAACCTTGGGCTGCTCTCCGCCCCTACGCCTTTCCCCCCTTTGCTATGATCCAAAGGGTTCCGCAGAAAGTGAGACAGGAACAGTGCTCTCTGGTCCTGATAACCCCTTTCTGGCCATCTCAAGCATGGTTCCCCACAGCTCTGGAACTTTCTTGCGATGTTCCCCTCGTGATTCCGGCTTCTCAAGGACTCCTCCTAAACGCAAACGGAGAAGATAACCACCTGGTTCTTTCAGGGAACCTGAACCTTCTTGCCTGGAAAGTGTCAGGCAATCTAACCAATTGTCTGGACTTTCGTCATCTGCTCTCACACTCCTCGGAGAATCTTGGGCACCTGGAACACACTACAGACATAATAACATCTGGAAAAAATGGTCTAGTTGGTGCTTGGAAAGGGACTTGGATCCTGTGGAAGCTCCTATCGTTAATATAGTCAATTTCCTAGTGGAACTTTTCGACAGTGGTCTCTCCTATAGATCTATTAACTGTTATAGGTCTGCCATTTCCGCAGGACACTCTATTGTCAACGGTAAGACCGTAGGTAAGAATGTTATTATTTGTAGAGTCCTTAAAAGTATCAGACTTAAAAGGCCCCCTAGGCCTAAATATCAATCTGTTTGGGATGTTAAACTATTGCTTGACCTTTTTTGCTCCTGGCCTGATAACTCCCTTCTTAACAAAAAATGTCTTTCAATTAAACTTGCCTCTCTCTTATGTCTGGTTTCTTGTCGCAGGGTATCCGACGTGAAGGCCCTAGATATCTCTTATAGGATTTATGACATGTTTGGTGTTAAATTTGAAATTTATAGAAGAACTAAAACTATGTCTGATTTAATTTTCTACCCTCGTTTTGATCTCTGCAAAAAGCTTTGTGTAGTTGATTGCATGAAGGAATATGACTCAAGAATGAAAGACCTTCATCCTCCTGGTGCAAATCAACTTCTGGTTTCCTATGTCAAACCCTTTAAACCCATCTCTTCCTGCTCTATTGCTAGGTGGGTTAAGTTGGCTATGAACTTTTGCTGGTATTGAATTTCAAGCTCATCCTCTAAGAAGTGCTATGGCCAGCAAATCTTTCTGGTCTGGTGGTAAGTTGGATGTTATCCTTTAGTGTGCAGATTGGTCTAATGCTTCTACCTTTGCCCATCACTACTGCAAACCAATTGAACATGTCTCTGATGCGGTTATTCATGGCTACCAACATGCATAATGTAGCCTCCTTGTCTTGTAATGAAATTGCGATTCTCCTATTGACATGACCAGAGAATCTGGATTTCATTAACCTCTTAGGTGCTGCGCCTATTCCAACGGCCGACAGCACCACTACCTCAGGAGTGCTGCCGTCGACCGTTGGACGTTCGAACCTCACCTGCGCAATGGAACGTTCAGCACTAGAGCTGGACGTTCCATAGCTGCTAAGAGGTTAAAGACACGGAGGCTAACATTATCCCTCCCGTCCCTCCCTTGGACGGAGTATATATTTTGGGTTATATTCTTGATGTGTACTCATTTATCAATTTTAAGTATGCTTACATCGATTATTACTGACTTTCTTCTGATTTTCATCAGACGCTTGACATTCTTCATTTTATTTTCAGATAATTCGAATTAATGGATCTCCAGCATCCTTCCTTCACTTCCTTCCATGGATTTCAACCCGGATTTCAACCCCTTCACCGTCCTTGTACCAAGCTGCTATCCTGACTTCTCATTGTTCCTTCGCATTTAAAAGAGGCAGCTCTACTCCAGTAAGCGCCACAGAGCAGGGTTGCAGAGAGGTGTAAAAAGGGGCGTGGCCTCTGAACACCCGTCAGCAACGCAGCTCCCTGGAGCATACTGGAGATACCTGCGGGCTATTTGGCCCTCAACGACCCTCAGTATTAGAAGAGAATTAATTCCCCAACTTAAAAGGCGCCGCGGGGCGCGCTTGCACAGTGGTGAAGGAAGGGGGCATGGCCTGAGGTGACATGTCTGCAAACACGCCCTGTGGCGCGTTTTAAGTTCGAGAATTAATTCCTAATCAATCCTGTGGGTCCCAACTAGCCTACCAGGTACCTCCAGTATGCACCAGGGGGCTGTGTTTTACAACGCTCTGCAACGCTTACGGGGGCATCCTCTTGCTTCAAAGATCGGGCGCTCTAGTCCCATAAAGTAGTCTAGTCCAGCCTTCCAGGCACACAGGGGGGGGGCCCGCTCTCCCTTCCACGCTCGGGCCAGGTCTCTTTTGGCAACAACAAGCCCCAGCAACAATAGATGGCGTTTATATATATTCTCACGACACCCTCCAATACATGGGGCAACCCTAATCGATGGGTGCGGGGAAGATCCCATCCCAATACCTCTGACAGGCAACTCCATACACCCCTCCAGAAACCGATCAGCCCAGCACACGACCAGACAGTAAGCAGCAGCGTACCGGTTGCAGCCCCACAGCGCAGACACTCCGGTGACCCAATCAGTCCCGCCTTCCACAGCCGCTCTCGGGTGTAATAGGCCCTGTGTAGATACTTGAATTGGATTAGCCTAAGTCGCATTGCAATGGCAGCCCCTCGCGGGGACTCCAGGGCTTCCCTCCAATCACCCTCATCCAGGGGACCAACATCTGCCTCCCATGCCTCCCTGAGGGGAAGTAGGGTGGAGGAGCAATGAGTGACCAGTGTTTGATAGATTCGGGACACCTTCTTATCCCCAAGGTCTCCCATGAAGACCTTCGCTTCAACTGGGCTAAATTCCGGGAGCGACTCCATGTTAGCGATGCTAGGTGCTAGCGCTTGGTGAAACTGTAAGTATTGAAAGAATTAAGTTTGGGGCATGTGGAACTCAGTACTGAGCTCCTGGAATGATTTAAGGGTGACCCCGGTCAGTACATGGCCCAACGACGAGATTCCAATGGCGTCCCAGCCATCGAACCCCGCCAATGAAGCCAGCGCGGGGAGCTGCCCATTGTTCCACAACGGAGTCTCCGCCGTTAACTTACCCCACCAACCCATACGACGCAGCGCCTGTCGCCACACAATAAAAACAACTTGCGTGGCACATGGTAGTGTCCGCCGCAGCCCAGCCGAATACAGGATCGTGTGTAGTGTGTTGCCTCCCATCAGCAAGCGCTCCAGGGCATATGCTGGGTCCCCTCTGTCTCCATACCACCATTCATTAAGTACCAGCAACTGGGAGGCCTGATAATAGGACAATAGGTCCGAAGTGGTCAGACCACCACAATACGTGGACAGTAAGCATGTCCGCAGCGCCACCCTGGCAGCCCCCCCAGCCCACAGGAAACGGCCTAAGACAGAGTTGACCTGCCGAAACCACTGGGGGTTAATTAAGTGGGGGTAGCTTTGCAGCTGGTATAGAAGGCGTGGGAGCACAACCATGTTGAAGATCGCGGACCTACCGAAAATAGTTAGGGGCATCTGAGACCACGTTTTCACGTCCATCTGAACCCTCTCCCATACTGGTACTATGTTACGTTCCCAGGTAATATCTACGGATTCCGAGAGGAACACTCCCATATACTTCAATCCCCCGGCTGCTACCTGCAACCCCGATGCCCAGTGGTCCGCCACAATCCCGCCCCCCAACACCCACAGGGTGAATTTACGTGGGTTTAGGCAGAGGCCCGATACCTCCCCGAAAATACGCATAATTTCCAAGACTCGGGGCTCCGATCTATGTAAATCAGTAAGGAAGAAGAGGACATCATCTGCATACAATGCAATTCTATCAGTGAGGTTCCCACTCCACACAAATCCCCGCATCTGTGCATCGATGCGCACCCAAGAGGCCAGAGGCTCCATAGCCAGTGCAAATAAGTATGGGGAGAGTGGGCACCCCTGCCTGGTCCCCCGACCAATCGGAAACTTTTCTGAGACCGCCCCGGAGACACGCACCGAAGCTGTGATATCAGTATACAGTAGCTTGATATAGGAAATAAACACTGGGCCCAGATTGAGGCGAGGCAGGAGCGCAAATAGGTACGTCCAACTAACCGAGTCAAAAGCTTTATCAATGTCTGCTAGTAGCAGAGCCGCCTGTTCCCCCGTGGCCCCCATGGCATCAACCGCCGCCTGTGCCCGCCGGATGTTATGCCTCGTCGCCCTGTGCGGCATAAAGCCGGCCTGGTCCGGATGGACCAGATCTGTCACATACGGGAGTAGTCGGTTCGCCAATGCCTTAGGCAGTATTTTAGCCTCTATGTTGAGCAGAGATATTGGGCGGTAAGTGTCATGTCTATCAGGGGGTCTGCCCGGCTTCTGAAAGACCACAACCTCAGCATGACGCCAGTCAGGTGGCAACCTACCCCGCGTTCGTGCCGCCTCCAGTGCACTCCGGTAATGGGACCCCAGTAGGAGCTGAAATTTCTTATAGAATTCACACGGGAAGCCACTTGGCCCAGGTGCCTTTCCCGTGTTGAGCTGTCCCCGTGCGTCTCCTAGTTCTTCCGCTGTAAGGGGGCGTCGAGTGCCATCCTGGTCTCATCAGAGACTGCCCTTGGAGGTAAGTCATCAATGAATTTAGCGACCTCATCCGCCGACAGACAATCCCGTGGAGCGTATTGCGCCGTAAAGTAGCTGGCAAAACTCGCTGCTAGCTCAGCCGGGTCCATAATCGCCACTCCGTCCTCAGCCGTGAGGCCCAGCAGCGTAATCGGTTGGAGAGTACGTTGACATAGCCTATGGAGCATTGAACAGGACTTATCTCCCCACTGATAAACTCTATTCCGCGTGGCCAGCCACGCTTGTCTAGCCTCATCCAGTAACACAGATGCATAGGACTGTTGTGCCTGTAGGAGCGACCTCACCGCAATCTCATCTCCCCCTCCCCGGCACCGCAGTTCCAAGGTTTCCACCAGCGTGGCCGCCTCAGCGATGGTCTCCCGGCGTCGTCGACGGGCCGCCGCACACCACTTGATGTCTATACCCCGTATGGTGGGTTTCATCGCCTCCCAAACTACGACTGCGTCTATATCTTCCACTAGGTTTTCCTGCCAGTAATGGGCAATCGCCCCCCATAGATGCTGGATATAGCCGGGCTGCTGAAGGTGCCACGAGGACATCCTCCATCGGAACGGTTGTCTATTCCTAATCAGCTCGACCCTAACCACCACCGGGGAGTGGTCAGACAGCCCTCTTGGCAAGATCCCGGCCTCCCGCACTCTGCTCAGGAACACACTGGGCACAAACACATAATCCAATCTCGAGAAGGAGCCATGCACCACAGAAACATATGTGTACTCGCGTACCTTGGAATGCATATGTCGCCACACATCCACCCAGCCCATCCCCTCCACCACTGCATTCAACCGGGTAGGGGAGGCAGCCGCTGGTGTCCCCTGCAGTCTCTGACGGTCCATACATACATCCATCACCTCATTCCAGTCGCCCCCCACTACAGCCAAGGACTCTGGGATGTCCTCCCGTACTGCAAACAGCTTCTCAGACAAGGCCCACTGCAGAGGAGGAGGGGCGTAGACACTCCCAAAAACCACTGGCTCAGTGCCCACCATCCCTTTAACAAAAATGTAGCGGCCCTGTGGATCTGCCCACTGCTTCTCGTGGACGTAGGCCAGCCTGCGATGAATCAAGATAGCAACACCTCTGGACCCCCTAGAAAACCCGGCATGAAAGACTTGTTGGTAGCCAAACCTCTGTAGACTAAGCACCTTTGATCCCATCATGTGCGTCTCTTGTAGCTATAGTACGTCTGCAGCCTCCCTCTTCCCCCCATCGCAAAATCGCCCCCGTTTAATCTGGTCAAGCATCCCCCTGACATTCCAGGTTACCACCCGCATGGACTCTCTGGGGAGCGCTGGAGACACTTCAGCCATAATCGAGCGGGACTAACTAAATAGGCCCACTGCGCCACACCCACACACTCAGTACCATCATCAGTAAATCAGAAAAAATCACGTGCAGTCCCCCCCACCTCCCCCAGGTCCCCCCCACAACACCACCAACCCCCCCACCTACCCTAACCCAACCCAGCCCCAACTCTCCCCCTCCTTCCCCCCCTGTCGCCCCACGCCCCCCACCCCTATACCTCATAGAACTCTGAAGTACCTGTCACGGCATGGGCAACCTCGGGCCCAAAACAGAGGACCCAAGGCCAACCATACCAATGGATCCCAACACCCACCGAAAACAGTAGAAACCCCCTACCCCCCCCCCCCAAGTCAACTCCCACTTTAGTAGGAGGTTGGTGGCCCATATTGAGTAACCTCCCGAACCCCATCCCGCAATACCACACATGTACAAGGTACTATTTAGAAACAGCAATATAGGCAGTGTTAATGCATCCAAGCGATGTGACCAGGACGTGCAACCCCTTCAGCCGGAGCCTGTGGCATCAACCGACAAGCGCAGTTCTCTCCAGGCCCTCAAAGGTCCTTTACAGAGTGATCAGAGTCCATAGTTCCACTATCTTGTGTCCCACTGGCGGAAGCGGATCTCTTCTGCGATCTGGACCTCCGGTTCCGTCTGCCCCGGGCAGGCTGGTCCCTTCGTTCCTGCGACGCTCCCCTCGAACTGCCCGGGTCCAGTCCCGGTTGAGCATGCGGCCTGATCCTCACTGTTTCGTCAGTCTACTTAAAGACGTCCTCAGGTGTATCAAAGAAGTGTGTCCGCGACTGGAAGACCACCCGCAGGCGGGCTGGATACAGCAAGGAATACTGGATTTTCAGACCCCGCAGTTTCGCCTTGGCGGCTATAAATGAGTGTCGCTGTTGCTGCACCAGCCTGGTGTAGTCAGGAAAGATCATGATTTTCTGATTCTCGAATGTAATGGAGTCTCTGGCTCTTGCTTCCCGCAAGATAGCATCCCTATCATGGTAATTCAACAGTCTAGCAATCACTGGTCTGGGCCGCTCGCCCTCCGGTGGCCTCGGCGTCAGGGCCCGATGAGCACGCTCAATTACAAAGCAATTGGAGAGAGCCCCTGGGGGTAGCCAGCTCTCCAACCACTGGGATAGAAACTGTTCCATGTTTCCCTTCTCACACCTCTCCGGAAAACCAACGAAGCGAAGGTTGTTTCTGCGTGCGCGCCCTTCGGCATCCTCCACACGGAGCGCAAGGCCCTTCTGAACGTTTTCCACCCCCGCCATTTTTTGCTTCAGGGTCGCGACGTCGTCTTCAACCATCGAAATCCTGGATTCCGTCTCCGGAATTCGTGCCACTGCATTCCGCAGGTCCTGGCGCAGCAGGGTCACATCTGCACCCACTGCCCCAATCTTGGCGTCCAGCATGTCCCTGGGTGATCGCCGCCATGAGCGCCGCATTGTCCGGCCCGCTCCATGACTTCCTCCCGATGCTCCGGGCCCCCCACTGGGCCCCGTGAATTTATCAATGGGCCCTTGTTTGGATGGACCGCCACCTCCCCTGGTCATGGCTGCAGCCAACCTTGGTGCTGCTGTGTTATGAGCGTTTGCACTAGCGTAAATTCCTACCACCTCCAATGATGTCCAATGTAGGCCAACCCAGCGTCTCTTCTGCTCCTGGATACAGACGTCTTTCACACCGCTACCACTGGTACCGGGTTGGCTCCCTGGTCGAAGCTAGGACAGGTGCTGCAAGCCAGACTCAGTCAGGCCCCCGGTCTGCACCCACCTCACCGGCCGCCTCGTGGTTCCGTGGCCAACCCGCCTCCGGCCGCTCTACACAAAGTCGCCGGGCGCTGCGGGCCTCACCCACTCCAGCAGCCGTTCTCCCACGCCCAGCAGCTGACAGCACCAAAACCGGGGCCCCAGGGGAGTCACTCACTTTACGTAAACTGCAGCCGGGCTGCGCCAGGAACGGGCACGATCCTCGCTGGTCCGTCCGACTACCCACTAGTCTGCCGCCAGAGGAGGTAGTGTAGCGTCGTGCTCAGTCTTCAAAATAAGGCCACATGCAAGGGGTCTCAGCTCCCCAGGCCCCGCCGCTGGTCAGTCGCAGCCAGAGTCAGACGCCAGCCCCAGCTGGCAAGAACCACCAAACTCGAGGCCCGGCTGCCCGGCATCGATGTAGGCCGCTGCTCCTTTCGGGTGTCCTCCGTGCACCGGTCACTTCCACTGCAACCGGCGAGACAACCGGGGGCCCGTCTGCCACTCCGCCGCCCCCAGAAGGCCCCAGGCCCAGGCAGCCCCACTGCGCGGCCGGCCCACGTACAAGCCCCTCTGCCAGGAGGCTCCAAAATCGAGGCCCCGGTTTCGCCGCCCAGGACCAGGCTGCTGGCCGCCGCCGGCAACTTCGCCGCACCGGACGGTCTAGGAGCGCCGCTTCACACACCAGAGGACTCTCAGCACCTTCCGTCACCCTTGCCCTGCAATTGGTCTGCAGTGCGGGTGCGGGGGGCCAGGATAAATGGTCGGATATGTAACGGGCCGGCGGGAGCTCTAGGAAGCTGCGACCGCCATCGCCGCCCGCTAAGCCACGCCCCTCATATATATTTACTTTTAATTGTGATTTTCTCAGGAACTACTAAATAGATTAACACCATTTAACCCCTCCCCTGCTGATGACGGACCCGCTCCGTCATCAGCTACGGTTGGGCTGTGCTGATGACGGAGCGGTTCCGTCATGGCCCGGCCGCCGCGCCTGCGCGGCGCTGATTTCGCGCCTGCGCGGCAGTTGTATTGAGCGGGGCGGGTCATGACGGAACCGCTCCGTCACCAGCACAGCTCAACCGCGGCTGATGACGGAGCGGTTCTGTCACCAGCATGCGGCCGCCGCGCGGCCGCCCCGCCCCATTAGCGCTGCGGCGGAATAGCCGCCGCAGCGAAAGGGTTAAGCAAAAGGCATGAGTCTGAACCATTCACTACCTCTTTGCCAAATTTGGTGTAATTCCGTTCAGCAGTTCGGGCTGTAGCCGCGACTAACGGTTCCTATGGAAAATTGCATGGGGAAAACACGTTTTGGGACCCCCCTTTTTTCTCGGCCCCTCTACACGAATCATCCAGAGACTTTCAGGATAGGAGCGAGATGAACGGAGCGCCCCACCAGTTTTGAAAATTTTGCAAAGATTCGTCAACCGGCGCCAAAGTTTTTCCAAATAGAATGTTGCAGATTTCCTATGGAAAATAGGTCCTAACTAGAACTACCTACTGGCAACTGCCAGTATGTAATTTATATATATATTTAACCTACTGGCGGTCGCCAGTAGGTAGTTATAGTTAGGATTCTTTTCAATGCAAAATCTCAAAATTCTATTGTGAATAACTTTGGCGCCGGTTGACGAATCTGCCTGAAAATTTCCTCAAATTTGCCTCGCTGAGCTCCGGTCCTTCCTCGAATGTTTGGGGGGATTCGTCAAGCGGGGGCCAAGATAAAAGGGGGTCCCAAAACGTGTTTTCCCCATGTTAATTTCCATAGGGCGGTCGACCTCACTTTTAGCCCGAACGGCTGAATAGATTTCCACCAAACTTGGCAAAATTGTAGGGACTGGTACCCCGATGTGCCTTTGCTATGTCTCAAGATATATGCTCCAGTGGTTTTTACGAAAATTAACTTTGAATAAATATATATTGGCTACATTTGGCTATATATATATATATGTTAGAGCCCAAATGTAGCCCAATGTAGCCCAAAGATGGCCACCAGAGACAAAAAAAAACAAATGTAGCCCAAATATCAGCCAGATGTAGCCCAACTATAGCCCAATGACAGAATGTCCCAGAGTGTTCTAAAGAACAACTAGAGCGCTAACAGTCTTACTTATGACAAAAGTATGGCACACCTGAAGTCATCTTGATTGGAATAAAGTGTTAACACTTAAAACATTTAATTTGCAAAGGAACAAAATGAGGGGGTTCATTTTGCCATAGAAATTATGATTAGTGCTGAAGAAAGAAAAATTAGGGCACATTTTGAGTGACTTCTCAAATCCTCTTATATTTCATTAAAAAAATTCTGATATGCAGTCTCCCAAGATGGCCACCAGAGACAAAAGAGCCCAAATGCAGCCCAAATATCAGCCAGATGTTGCCCAACTATAGCCCAATGACAGAATGTCCCAGAGTGTTCTAAAGAACAACTAGAACGCTAACAGTATTACTTATGACAAAAGTATGGCACACCTGAAGTCATCTTGATTGGAATAAATTGGAATAAAGTGGTAACACTTAATACATTTAATTTGAAAAGGAACAAAATGAGGGCTTTCATTTTCCATAGAAATTTTATATATATATATATATATATATATATATATATATATATTACCTACTGGCGATAGCCAGTAGGTATATATAGTTAGAATTTTTTCCCTATGGGACTTTTGAAAATTCTATGTCTAATAACTTTGGCGTTTGTGGACGGAACCGGCTGAAATTTTCAGGAAAATGGCACATTTTGTTTCTGAGCAGCCCCTGAAAATTTGGTGGGGTTTCGTCAAGGGGGGGCTGAGAAAAAAGGGGGGTCCCAAAACGCGTTTTTTGCATTGAGTTTTCCATAGGGCGGTTGGACTCACTTTTAGCTCGAACGGCTGAATGGATTTGCACGAAACTTGGCAAAATTGTAGGGACTGTTAGCCCGATGTGCCTTTGCTAGGTCTCAATATATGTGCTCCAGTAGTTTTTGAGAAATTAACGTTCAAACCAAGATATATATCTGTAACAGCGCTCTGGGCAGCGATCCGGTCCGCTTACTTTTCGCTTATCGGAACTTTGCGCGCAGAAAGCTGATTGGCTCTCCGGTGTCTGTCAACATTCTAAACAGTCCGGAGCGGACGCCATCTTGTCTCTCGGTAGGATCGAGAGAGAAGAAGAGGTGGAAAACGAAGGGGGAATTTAATGAAAGGGGGCAAGGTATCCCCCTCTTGACCCCCTAGGAATGTTGTTGGGGTTATTAAAGGGTCCCGTGGGGAAAATAAAAAAAAAATGATTTTTCACGGTAGAAGCGCGGCCGCGAACTGGTAGCGAAACGGGAATTCGCCATTTTGTGCTTCGTAAATTAAATTACTAGTTATAAGTGGGTGCGGGAGACGTATCCTAATCCCCTATGTTTCCTGAGGGTGGGTGAGGAGGCTGATATATGTTGATACATCTCTTCCAGCGGCTGTGCGTGAGCTTTTTTTTTTTTTTTGCTGCGTGACAGTCCGGAGCGGCCGCCATCTTGTCTCTCGGTAGGATCGAGAGAGAAGAAAAGGTGAAAAACTAAGGGGGAATTTAATGAAAGGGGGCAAGGTATCCCCCTCTTGACCCCCTAGGAATGTTGTTGGGGTTATTAAAGGGTCCCGTGGGGAAAATAAAAAAAAAATGATTTTTCACGGTAGAAGCGCTTCACGGGCCGCGAACTGGGCCGCAAACTGGTAGCGAAACGGGAATTCGCCATTTTGTGCTTCGTTAATTAAAGTACTAGGTATAAGGGGGTGCGGGAGACATATCCTAATCCCCTATGTTTCCTGAGGGTGGCTGAGGAGGCTGATATATGTTGATATATCTCTTCCAGCGGCTGCGCCATCTTGCCTTTTTTCGAATGCCACAATTTTGTCGTGCACGGCAGCCATTTTAGATGCCAGGCTGGTTCCAGGCTATCACCTAACCCTGCGGATGTAGTTTATGGCCCCAGCTGTAGAGAATTCAGACATGCCAATCCTCCTGATTCAGGCGTGTGAGTACTGATTTCAGTGCTAGTCTCCCGCCTCCCGATTTCTGCAAGCAAAAACCCGGGGGCATATTACGAACAACTAGCGATAATTTTTGTCTATAACTTGTTTAGAGACAAAAATTATCGCCGCACATCGGCGATTTTTATCGCAGATAAACCTTGCTATTATCGCAGAAAAGTCAGCGATATTCATGTATTATCGACCTAATGCTCTTAGCCATGTTATCCACCTCCCATTGGATAACATGGCTAAGAACTGCTCAGGGCAGGTGTTAGATTTTGGAGATATTCGCGCTTAGCGCGAATATCTCCAAAAGTTGGTAATAGAAGGTAGCGATGTTAGGGACTGTTTCCAGTCGCTAACATCTTGGCACGCCACTTTGCATGTCATTAGTGATAAGTATCACTGACATGCAAAGCGGGGCCCAAGATGGTCGCTATCTCCTTTTAGCTGTCACTAACTGGTGTTAGCGACAGCTTGATAATAGGGAAATAATTTTATCTCCGCTTTCATGGTTTTTAAAGCCAAAAAAGCGGAGATAAACCCCCTTGATAATATGCCCCACGATTCCTTGGGGGTTTCAGCTGACAGGGCTTGGTATTGTGTTACATGGTAATTTTTCCATGAAACGTCAGAGGGTCGATGTAGGGGTTCTAGAAGAGGTGATAAACCATTTAAGCCTCATGAACAAGCGCATGGTCTTTTAAAGATTTGTGAAGTACTCGGGGCGGCGGTGTGTGTGTGCCCTCTTTCAGGAGCGGGCGGGGGGGCACTGCCAGCAACTTGCCAGGTCAGGTAGTGTTCAACACGTGCATCACCCTTTCTCTGCCTGCTATTGCGCTCCATGCTTCGGAAAGGTAAGAAAAAGAACGTGCATTTGAGTTTGAAATGTCCGATCCTGCAGCAGCACACTTCCAAAGCCCACACATGACAATAACCCGAATCAAGGCCCCATTCACCCGTTTTTAAAAAAATAGATAACACTCCAACAAAGTAAGGTTATAAAACTTTATTAACTACTAACTTTAACAAACGGAACAAAAACTAAAAACATTTAAACATTTCTCAACACAAAAAGCAACAATGGTTAGAAGCTGTCTTTTGTGCGAATAGTCCCAAGGCAGCACAACGTGCCGAGTTCTGGACGGCACCCAGGTGATGTCGCCTGGGTGCCGCACTGGTTTAGGGATCCTACAATGCTGCTCCGAAAATTGGCGTGGGGCGTCCCGGGTGGGGCGGGGGGAGGCCTCGTCAGTAGCGGTCTGTTGTGCGAATAGTCCCAAGGCAGCACAACGTGCAGAGTTCTGGACGGCACCCAGGTGATGTCGCCTGGGTGCCGCACTGGTTTAGGGATCCTACAATGCAGCACAGAAAAACAGCGTGGGGCGTCCCGGGTGGTGCGGGGGGAGGCCTCGTCAGTAGCGGTCTGTGTCCAGTGTCACATGGCTGACACAACATGTACGACAGGCACCCAGGTGATGTCCAGTAAACTGCCGCACTGGTTTTGGTATCCTACAATGCTGCTCCGAAAATTGGCGTGCGGCGGCCCGGGGGGGGGGCGTGGGGGAGCCGGCGTGAACGGGCCTCCCCAGGTGGCGGCCATCTAGCTGAGTTGCGCTCGCTCTTGCGGCCACAGCGTCTCGCTCACCATGTTGTTGAGTTGCTCCCACTCTTGCAGTGCAGCGATAGGCGGCTGCCACATGGCTCTTAAAATGGCGGACGGCTCCTCGGTTTTGGGCCTGGTCCACTGAAATGGCCCTGGGACACTTTGGAACTCGGACGCTTGCCTGCTAGGGCTTGGGCTCCATTCTCGAAAAGCGTCCCCTCAGCCGTGAAGATTGTATAAAAGTCTTGGGGGCCCCCGACTCCCGCAGGCTTCCGGTGGGGAGCGGCTGCCATGATTGCTCGCGGAATGACCACGACGGAGCCACGAGATGGTGGTGCTCTCATGCTGACGCCAGCTTCAGTCTGAATGATCCAGAAACAAGGTGGGGCTTTCATCGTTTGGGAAAAAAAAATGTTCTAAACCAATGAAAAGTGTTATTTTTAGGTCATATGACCAAGCCTTCCATCTTTAGGAAACCAAAAGTAAAATGAACCAATGAAAAGTTTTATAAACAAGTCACATGACCTGTTATGCGACATAGGGCTACAAAAAGCGTAGAAAATCCGTTGGCACATGAGGCGGCGTCAGTAGCGGACCGATGTGCGAATAGGCCGAAGGCAGCACAACGCGCCGAGATCCGGATGGCACCGAGGTGGTGTCCAGCAAATTGCCGCACTGGTGTGGCCATCCTACAATGCTGCGCCGAAAGACGGCGTGTCCAGCTGAATTGCGGTCACTGTTGCGGTACAGTGACTCGAACGCGCCGAGATCCGGATGGCGCCGAGGTGGTGTCCAGCAAATTGCCGTACTGGTGTGGCCATCCTACAATGCTGCGCCGAAAGACGGCGTGTCCAGCTGAGTTGCGGTCACTCTTCCGGTACAGTGAGTCGAACGCGCTGAGATCCGGATGGCACCGAGGTGGTGTCCAGCAAGTGGCTGCACTGGTGTGGCCATCCTACAATGCTGCGCCGGAAGTCGGCGTGGGGTGCCCCGTTGGCTTATGAGGTGATGTCAGTAGTGGACTGATGTGTGAATAGGTCGGAACCAGCACAAGGCGCCAAGATCCGAATGGCAAGTCCTGGATGTTGAGTGCCTCAGTTGAGATTTCTGAGCAGTGCTTGTAGGACTGTCTGAAGCTTATTTGCACCTGCTGCAGCTTCACTAGGTCCGGCGGAACTTTTTGCCTTTTCCTTTCTGCTTCTTTTCCTACAATGCGTTTCTTCTGAAGACACGACCAGGTCCCTGAATGTGTGCAGGGGGACGCTATTGATTGAATGAACGCGCCGAGATCTGGATGGCACCGAGGTGGTGTCCAGCAAATTGCCGCACTGGTGTGGCCATCCTACAATGCTGCGCCGAAAGTCGGCGTGGGGTGCCCCGTTGGTTTATGAGGTGATGTCAGTAGCGGACCGATGTGTGAATAGGTCGGAACCAGCACAAGGCGCCCTGCACTGTTGAGCCTTTTTCAATGTCTGTTTTTTGTTGTTTCCCCTCCATCAAAAACAAAACAAAAATACAAGGCGCCAAGATCCGAATGGCAAGTCCTGGATGTTGAGTGCCTCAGTTGAGAGTTCTGAGCAGTGCTTGTAAGACTGTCTGAAGCTTATTTGCACCTGCTGCAGCTTCACTAGGTCCGGCGGAACTTTTTTCCTTTTCCTTTCTGCTTCTTTTCCTACAATGCGTTTCATCTGAAGACACGACCAGGTCCCTGAATGTGTGCAGGGGGACGCTATTGATTGAATGAAAATGGCGGCTTGACACAAAGCTGACTCAAGCGTTACTGTTGGTGCTATACAGACAAAAATTGGTTTTCAGTTTGTACATTCTTCAGGTTTTTTTTTTCCATCCAAGTCTGATTGAGAGTTTGTAGAAAAATGGCTTCAGATTTTCCACATACTACTCTTCAACATTCTTCCTAAATGTAACAATGTGAAACTCACTAGGAGAACGGCTGTTTCTGTTTCCTTTCAAAATGCTGCCACCAATATTTTCTGAATGGAAGACACCATCTTGTAGCATAAAGGGCCGAAAGGGGTTCTGGTCTGGCCGATGGTTGGTGGAGACATTTTGACTATATCTTGGACCTGCCCGGCCTCGCCCAAAATGGCGCCGGTATAAATGGGACTCGTAACTCTTTGCCCGCAAATGTATATCTAGAAAATGTTATTGTAAGTGGCCCTGTCGTATTTTAATTACAAAATGTACGTCCACCGATTCCGCAACTGTTAGACACCTTTGTTCTTGTCACCTAATGGCCCGCTCGTTACGTTCTTCTACAGTGTAAATGTCTCCTCATCATATACGATTTCAGTTTGCTCCGTGGCCGGCCCACGTGGTTATAGGCCCGTATTTGTATACTGACATTTTCACAATAAAGGTTTTTAAAACAAAACACAGTAGTAGTATTTTCATTTGTAAAGTTTTTACTTTTAGTGACTGTTTTCGAATCAGTAAAAGGCAAGTGAAATAAAGCAGTCCAATTACATGACGGATAAAAGGTATAATATGTAGGAACGCAGTAAAGATAAATGGTCAAGGGCAGTTGTGTTTTTCATGTCTGCAACATAAAGTGATCGATAAGAATCTGATAATCAGGCGTATCGGCGACTAAGACAGCAGGCCGAATCTCTTTTACTCAACGGCTCCGTCATGGAAGGAAGAAACGCCCTTTTTCTCGAAAAAGGAATATATTTTACTTGCAAGACAGTTGTAAATTTTCCGGGAAAGTACATTAGCCTGGAATATTATAACATATGTTTGAAAAAAAAATATTGTTCGAAAATAATAAAAAGCGTAATTTTTAGGTCATATGACCAAGCTTTTCATCATTAAATTAACAAAAGTAAAATGAACCAATGAAAAGTTTTATTAACAAGTCACATGACCTGTTATGCTTACGTTACGCGCTGCGCGCCGCGCCTCGGATCACTTCCGGGTGCGCTAACGCGGCGTGTCATAAAACGCATTACGCGACAACGTAGGTCAAGAATATAGTCTAAATGTCTCCACCAACCAGCGTTCAGAACACAACCCCTTTCAGCAGTCCAAAAAGTTCTGTTAAATGACAACAGAGGGGACAGGCAACAAGAACCATCAGTCAAAGAGGGGAGGGCAAGTTCTTCTCTTCCGGGTCATGTTGGGGCGCTACCGGAACTGATCGAATTGGTAGTCTACAGTGTTTCTGGATGTTTCAGACTAAAGCTGGCGTCAGCATGAGACCACTACCATCTCGTAGCTCCGTCGTGGCCATTCCACGAGCAATCATGGCAGCCGCTCCCCACCAGAAGCCTGCGGGAGTCGGAGGCCCCCAAGACTTTTGTAGAATCTTCACGGCTGAGGGGACGCTTTTCGAGAATGGGACCCAAGCCCTAGCAGACAAGCGTCCGAGTTCCAAGGTGTCCCAGGGCCATTTTAGTGGACCAGGCCCAAAACCGAAGAGCCGGCCGCCATTTTGAGAGTCCTGTGGCAGCCGCCTATCGCTGCACCGCAAGAGCGGGCGCATCTCAACTACATGGTGAGCGAGACGCTGTAGTCGCAAGAGCGGGCGGAAAACAGCTGAATGGCGGAAGAGGCACAGTGTAGCAAAAGCGGGCGGAATGGCAACTAAAACGATAAAGGGGCGCCCCACTACAGCTTGTCTTCAGGTCAAACGGATTGTGGGACAAGGTCCAGAATTGAAGAGTCATCAAAAGGCAAAAAGTTCCGCCGGACCCCGGGAGCCGGCCGCCTATGTCGGGGGCGATCTCAGGCTACACCAGTGCTATAAGACTTGGGGAGGGTGTCGGAGCCAAGCGTCTTCTCCGAGTCCATGGCCATCACACCGCCCCTCAGGGGCCTCCGTCAAGCTGTTTAGGAAGGTAACATATCACATTGTTTTCTAATGCAGTCAGGTCCACAAACGACACTCACTTACTTTGAGAATAGTGAAGCTGCAGTAGGTGGAAATAAGCTTCAGACAGTGTTACAAGCGCTGCTCAGAACTCTTAACTATGGCACCCAACATCCAGAACTTATGCTATTTGAGAATGGTAGTGACATCGAAGCATCTCAGGGACCAAAACCATTAACGTACTTTCACGTATGAAAATCTTACTTGGGGAGGGGGCAGGAGCGAAGCGCCCCCTCCCAGTCAGCGCCACCACACCGTATGTTGAAAATCTGAAGCCATCGTTCTACAAAGTCAACCAAACTTGGATTGAAAAATCTAGAAAAATGTACAAACTGAAAACCAGTTTTGGTCTGCATAGCATCAGTAACAACGCTTGAGTCAGCTTTGTGTCAAGCCGCCATTTTGATTCAACAAAGCACAGGCATTGAAAAAGGCTGAAATTCAGAACTCTAAACTATGGCACCCAACATCCAGGAGCTTGCTATCCGGATCTTGGAGCCTTGTGCTGTTTTCGATCTATTCACACATCGGTCCACTACTGACATCATCTTATAAACCAACGTTATGTAAATAGTTTTTTAATAAAATGTTTTACCCTGTTTCTTTGCTGGTGTGTTGTCTATATTTTTAATATTTGCATAGGGTTTGTCATTATTTTGTGCGGGATGGGTGATGGAGCCGAGCTGTCTTGCAGCCCTCATGGTGTGGAGCTCAGTTCATCTCACTATTTTCGTATTTCTCAAGAAGGGTTGTTCCTAATATTTCTATTTTAGCGAGGTCAAAAGAGATCCAATTAGTGGCCTACTGATTTTGCTCGATTACTTTTATTTTTTTACACGATTTTTCACTATCTGCAAAGACTAAACAGAGTATTGCGACTTTGTGCTTGTTTGTAAATAGAGAATGATCCAAAGAGAACCAATTCTAAAACAGTAAATGCTTGGACAACAATCAATCAAATGGAGAGACAAGGAGGCACGACGGATTACAACGGGGGTAAAGGCCTGCGTTAACTACCCTTCAGTATCTGCAAAGAGAGAGTACTACTAAGGCAAAAGAGGGGAGGGGGGGGGGCAGCGTTCAAAGCACATCAGCGTGCATAAATACGAAAATGTTTTTATCTATCACGTACTTGACATTTTAAAGCTTTTCATATTTGCTATTAAAAAACCAATGAAATTCACAGAAAAAACCATAGGTTATAGTGGATATATAGTTAGGAATTTGCATTTACAAAACCTTGAAAATTCAATGAAAAAACCATAGGTTATAGGCCATATATAGTTAGGAATTAGCATTTACAAAACCTTATTTTACTCGCATAAAACCATTGAAATTCCATATATAGTTAGCTAACTATAAGCGCTAACTATATATCGCGCACCCGCAATCCACTGCTGATGATGTCACATATTACATCATTCATGACATGGTCAGTGACATCACTGATGACATCACTGATGACATCTCAAATGACATCACTGATGACAACTCAAATGATATCAACGATGACATCTCAAATGACATCACTGATGACATCACTGATGACAACTCAAATGACATCACTGATGACATCTCATTTGTCATCACTGATCACATCACTCATGTGATAATACAATGAACCTCTTCAGACTCTAATATAACCTTACATACACTCAGTATAAACAGACACTCACAGACTGTCACTCATCCATGGAGTTACTCACACACCTAGTCAGTCATGCAAAGAATCAATCACACCTCCATTTCCTCAACTATACAGTTATACACATCTTACTTATTCAAACATATAATAACACATATTTACTCTCTTATATAATCCCTGATACAAGCTCACAGTGATCGATACAGCCACTCACACATTCACTGGCTCTTATGTTCAGTTATTTATATATCTCAACTCTCACATGTATTGTGTTTTACATACGTACTTACTTGCACATGTAGCAATGAGAAATCCATTCACTCACCAACACACCCATGCACAGTCAACCGCCCATATAGCTGTTTCCACATGCACTCTTGAACTCATACTCCTAGTGAATCAACTGCTTACACATCTATGCACAGAGTCACGCACCTCCCAGCCACCCACACACACACTCAGCCTCCCATTCAAATATTTGGGCAACCAATCAATAACCCATATGGCCACTCTCATAGCTACTGATCAACACATGCAGCAGCTTACACAACAACAAACATACTGATGCACGAATTAAGACAGTTTAGTCACTAACCCATGTACTCAGTGAGACACATTTAATCACTCACTCATACAGTCAGTCATGCACCTACTAAATTCTTCATCCAGACACTTATACATCCACTCATTCTTCAATATGTGAAACATATTTAAACTTTACAGACACATACAATCACTGGATGTTTTGATCAGTGATGTCATCAGTGATGTCACTGACCATGTCATGAATGATGTAATATGTGACATCATCAGCAGTGGATTGCGGGTGCGCGATATATAGTTAGCGCTTATAGTTAGCTAACTATATATGGAATTTCAATGGTTTTATGCGAGTAAAATAAGGTTTTGTAAATGCTAATTCCTAACTATATATGGCCTATAACCTATGGTTTTTTCATTGAATATATATATATATATATATATATATATACACACACACTGAAAAAACCATAGGTTGCACACCAGTTATAGTTAGGAATTAGCATTTAAAAAACCTATTAAATTCACTGAAAAAACCATAAGTTTCACACCAATTATAGTTAGGTGGAAATTTTAATCGCATAAAACCATTGAAATTGCCACGTTATAGTTAGTTGGACTCACTATAACTTGCGCGTGCAATGCACTGCTGATGACGTCACATATTACATCACTCATGACATGGTCAGTGACATCACTCATGACATCACTGATGACATCTCAAATGACATCTCTGATGACAACGTCCACTTTAAACTCCGCGAAATTTTCTACCTACCTACACACCACTGATGAATGGTGGAGCACCAATTAATTAATAATAAAAGCCAACACAACATAAGTCTTGGGGGGTGCAGCTACTCTTTGGTCTATTGGCATTTGACCATCATCCTTCCAGACTGCAGGGGTCGTGGTTTACCATTTGGGTGCTTTTATGGATTCAGAAGTCCCTGTGTACCACAGAGTTCCAATGCAGGGCTATTCCACCGACTGAACTTATTATAGAACTGCAACCTCAGCACCCTCATGGGTAGTTATTGTAACCACATCCATAATGGGTATTTATTAATAAGAACACAGTATACCATCCAATTTAACAGTCTTTTTGAAGGGACAAACAGATATTTTCTCTACAGACGCCAATAATAAGATCCAATGAATGTTCATTGTGAGTTTATTCTGTGCAAAAACACTTTCAAGATATCAGCCAATAAGTGTTTCATCTTGTAAGACTTTTTCAAGGTAGTCTAGTAGTCTTAATCCTAGTCAGCTTCTTACGGTGTTTGAATAGTCCCAAATGCCCATGCGTATAAACTGGACCTACATTGCTCTTCCAAAAACGTTCAGAGTAAATGTCACACTCCTAATTCCCTAATTAGGTCCAAGAGGAAGAGAGCAGGTCATGGCGCTATTTTCAATGTTATGGATCGATTCCCAGATCACGAGAATGATACATTTTCAGTCCTTCGTATATCAATAATTCAGGGAGTCCATAGTAGGCACCCAGCCTGTGTTCGCCAACAAGTATCCGAAATGCCAGTTCGTTCAGGTCAGTCCACTGACTGACAAGAAATGATAGCTACCAGTTTCATTTTTTAAACCAGGCTATATGGGCCTTCTTTATTTGGAGATTGAACAATGCCAAACACATAAACCAAACAAATAACACAAAAATAAAACTGTAACCTAAGGGCAACACCACTCCACACAACACAAGAATAGCAAACCACAACATCACATTTGTGTTAGAGAAGAATGTGTGTTTTTGCAGTGTGTTCCTTTATGTTCATCTTGTGTTTTTGTTGTGGCATGCAGATATTGAAACATGCTGTTGTATTGTTTGGCTATAAACAAACAAGACATACAGTGGTCTTCTTTTTGCAAAAGTGATTTTGCACGATACCGGAAATTCCAGTGCAGAACGAGCAAGGCAGTGCATTCAACTGCAAGAAATTGGGTTACTCGTTGATGGGGGTGAAGCTCAACTCAAGCAGCAACCACAATCCTTGTCCGGATGAAGTCAAAAGGAAACCCCAAATATATCTGTGATTAACCCTCTGGCGGGTTGGCCCAGAGCAATAACGTTTACCTTGAAGGCAATGTGCACAGTATTTATGCAGCACTTCAAACTGTAATAAAATCATAACTCAACACAAGAAAAAACACATACCAATTTAGAAAAATAGAGTAAAATATAATAAATAATTTCAGACGACATTGACAAAATCCAATCAATTGAATCATAAATGTGCAATTTTGAAGATTTATGGGAAAATAATGCTGTAAAGCACAAAGCGTCAACTGTGGCTATCTGGTCCCGCTCGGCCGGGACAATGTTACAAGCTCAGGCCGACCCCAATGGAGTGCGGGCTGGCTAGAGGGACCAAATTAGGTCCACTGAACAAAGTACCTTAAATCCTGGTTGTAGAGCGATACGGAGTCCTGTGTCAAGGACGGGGCATGCAACAGTGGTTTCTCGGGTCTGCACGGCTGCAATGTGAGGTCCTGCATCATTGTCGAGTATGCCATCGTCGAGAGGCTCGCAATGCAAATTCCTACATTGAAGATAAGTCACGCACTGGCATGTTACGGAGAATTTGTGGGGCTCGCGATGAGGAGTCCTGGGTTTTTATCAAGGATGCCGTCAACAAGGGGCTTATAATGCACAAGCCGTGTCTAGGATGCATCAAGCAGCGGTGGTTTTGAGGAGACTGCAGGCAGTGATACAAAGTCCTGCATCGGAGAGGTGTCACTCAGCTGTCCAGATGTGGAGACACTGGTTCTGCTGGAACCACAGTATGGGCTGGCAGAGCACCTTCAGGCCCTCTTTCAATGGTCCAGGACTGGGGAGGCATAACTTAGGATGACAGGACTCTGGCAGAGTCCTGGTTCTGGGTGCAAAGTTGTTTTACCCTGTTCTGCCCCTGAGGCTATCATCAGTAGGCCTGACAACTAGCCTTTGGAGTCACTCTTGTGGCACTGGGTTCAAGTTGTAGGTACAATCCTTCTCACTTAAGCTCGAGGACAGCAGGGTAGCAGAGTGGCAGTCCTTCTTGCAACAAAGCAGAACAGCAATCCTTCTTTATCAGTCAGGTCCAGATCTGTACTGAAGAGTTGGGCTGTTATTTATACTAGCTACGCCCTTTGAATTGGACATTTCTAGAGGCTTCCACCCCCCTGAGGTGTCAAGCAACGACTTCCTCCCTGACCTGGCCCACAGCTTGTCCGAGGATACAAAAGACTAGCGAGAAACCCTTCGTAAGGGAGTTCAGGCAAAGGCTTTTTAATGTGCAAGTGTGGTGACAGCTCCTCCCTTTCGTTAAGTCAGAGTGGCCCGTCTTGCCAATACCTAGCCTCCCTTTATCTCATTGTCTGGGAGCAATACACAAAAACCTACTGCCAGCTACACCTACCCTCGTCACATGACCTAGTATACAGGCTGCAAGCATCCAATGGTTAGGACATGAAAATGACAACTTTCTGAAAGTGTCATTTCCAGAATTGCGACATAAAACCTGACTTTACCATTAAAGAAGGTTTTAAATTACAATTCCATAAACACCAAACTTAACATTCCTATCTGCTCCCAATTGAAAGTACCACTCATCAAATGTAATATGGGAACCTAATGTTATCCTATGGGAGAGGTAGGCCTCACAGGAGTGAAAAACAAATGCAAGATTTTTTCATTATCAGGGCATGTAAAACTTAAACATACATGTTCAACTCTTTAACCCCTCCCCTGCTGGTGACGGAACCGCTCCGTCACCAGCCGCGGTCGCGCTGTGCTGATGACGGAGCTGTTCCGTCACGGCCCGCTCGGCACGCCTGGGCGGCGTGGATTCCGCGCCTGCGCTGAGCGTTCTATTAAGCGGGCCGGGCCGTGACAATACTGCTCCGTCATGAGCACAGCGCGACCTGGGTTGGTGACGGAGCGGATCCGTTACCAGCATGGGCGTGCCACGCAGCCCCCCCCCCCCCCTGCCCCCTTAGCGCTGCGGCAGAATAGCCGCCACAGCGAAGGGGTTAAATACACTGGACGCTGCCCTCTGGGCTGTGTAGGGCATACCCATAGGGTGACCTTTATGTATTAAAAAGGGAGGTTTGGGCCTGGCAAGAAATGTATCTTGCCAGGTCCAAATGGCAGTTTCACAATCCACACACGGGTCACAATGGCAGGCTTGAGATATAATTAAAGGGCTACTTAAGTGGGTGGCACAGCAAGTACTGCAGGCCCACTAGTAGCATTTCATTTACAGGCCTGGGTGCATGTAGTACCACTTTAATAGAGACTAACAAGTAAACAAAATATGCCTATTGGGTGTATGCCAATTTTACAATGTTTAAAGGAGAAAGCACAGGCACTTTAGTACTGGTTAGCAGAATCCTAAAGCCAACAAAAACAGGTTCAGTAAACAGGAGGGTGAAGGCAAGCGTTTGGAGATGACCCTTCAGAAGGGGCTAAGCCCAACATTGACATTTGTAAATTAATCCAAGGCATGAATCTAGGGCCTGTTGGGTCTAGTTTAAATGATGGTTCTACATTACTGCACCAATCTCCATCTAAGTGCACCATTGAGCCCGGAACTCTCACCTCCAGGTTATTCCACCGCTGCTCCCACTGGATGGAAAACAGGATAATGGCAACAACACCCAGCAGGAAACTCAGAATGTTCATTATCGAAGAGGCCAACAGCTAAGGAGAGGGGAGACAAGAAAGGTGATCAGAGGAGAGAAGTGGTAGTGCACTACAGAACACCCCCACCATCATCATGGGAAGGACGCTAGACTGAACGCACAGAATGAAATCATAACTTAGGAACAGCAATAAAGCGAGATTCCGGAATTGCAGAATCCGCAGCATTTGTACCTGGTCCTACACTTGCACCCTGTTCACACACTCACCCTGTCCACACACTCACCCTGTCCACACAACGTGTCCACACCCGCACCCTGTTTACACAGTGACCTTAAACCATAGGGGACGCTACTGCCACTGGAGACTTTATGGAAGGACAAACTGCACATGCGCAGAGTGCACAAAAGTACTCGATGGATGTACTCCTGGCAAGGACAGGCTGCTCACACACTGAGGACTATATCAGCATTGGTAACAAGTCTGGCATGGACAGCCTCCTCAGACACTTGATTTTATCTGCAAGGGTACGGGCACAAGCCTGGCAGTGACATGCTGCTCACACACCGATGACAACCTATTTTGATGAAAGCACAAAGGTGATGTGTGGAATGACTGCAAATGTTTCATCCAATGGAAGATGCTCAAGCCACACTTCGACCTATCATGTTTTCCCTAGTTCAGCACTCCAGAAAAAAGTCCTCCATATGTAAGTCAACCTTGATCCTGCTCAAATGGAAAGAGTCCAGGGTGAACTGCCAGATCAGGTCCCCTTAAAACGGGAACGCAAGCAAACTCAGATACAGATGGCTTTTTCTGCACTGGAGTAGGCCTGGCCGGGATTGTCTAGTTACACATGAGGACAGTATCTATATGGACGACTATTTATTTATTTAGTGTATTTTATATAGCGCACAGCTACCCCAATGGGGTGTCCCGGCGCTCCTGCACAGATGCTGAATCTTGTCCAATGGAGTTTAGCAGAAAATAAAAGTTTTCAGCGCTTTGCGAAAAGGCAACTCCTCCTGAATCATCCAGATGGAGATGGGAAGTCTATTCCATTGTGAAGAAGCACACACCTGGAAAGTTTACTTGGTAGGCAAGTACTGATAACTCTCTGTACAGTACAGCAGCATTTATATAGCGCTTACTCTCCCTATGTTGGACCCTGCAGCACTTGCCTACTTGGGCAGAAGGCTACACCTCACAGGAGGTGTGGTTGGAAGGGTACAGTCATTTTTTTTTATCCTATGTGGGTAATGTTTCTCGTTGTGCGTGATGACCACCGGGGTGCGATTATCAGATTATTGGGCACAGCGCTTAGCAGTATGGAGGGTGAAGACGTGTGAGCAAGACGAGCGCTTTATGGTTTTCAATAAGCTGCCATCTCTGCAGAACTCTGATGCTCATTCTTATGAATTCACTAAGCTGCATTGGGTTGTTCAAACAGAACTTTAGTTTAAAGTTTTATTTCTGGTGGTGAGCAGGCCTGGTTGGAGAGAGAGGTGGAGGGGAGATCAGCTGGGATGAACTTTGTTCCTATCATCTTATGTCTGGATGTCATTGTGTGATGGAAAGAAGCATTCAGTGTCTAGCTCGCTGGGACATGGTGTGTTGTTTCCTATGCCTGCTCAGTTGGTGATGGCTGGTTTATTGGCCGGTTCAGTACTGGGTGACGCGCAAGACCTGTAACAGATGCATCCTACAGGAGTCGATAATAATGAGGCTACCATTGACTGCAGGCCACTGCGTTTCATGGTATTAGTATTAGTGTGCAGGAAGGGTTACATTTGAATTCACTTCATCTTGTAAAGCCCAGGCTAACCATAGGTCTTCTTATCTAATCTGGACATAAAAATGACTTTGCAGGTTGGCTTGTTCCATGTCTGTGGGTTGTAAGCTGAAGACTGAACGTGAAGGTGTGATTGTTTTTCCGGGTTCCACACCATGGTTGTGGGATGATCTAGGTATTTTTAAAAACTGCCATGTTTCTACCTGTCTTCTGAAGATTATATATGCTCCTGGATGCTCTGAATGTTAGCTGGTAGTGAGCGTCATCGGTTGGCAGCTTGCACGGAGGACACTGCGCCTCGTACGGATCTCTTATGGTACGGTGCTATGACGAGAAGTGGTGCAAGCCTGCAGCGTAGTGCTCCGTTTGGTTTGTATTGCTTGGAAGTAGCTTGTAAATATAGAAGTCCTTTTCCTTGGGAGGCTCCGTGGACAATACAGGGTGCCCTAAACATTGTCCTTTTAGCTGGAGGAGTGATTGCAAGACTGGAGTCATGCGTTCTCCTAGGTGAAGGCAGAGAAGACGTCTTACAGCGGCATTGTGGATTAGCTGGATTTTCCGAATGATGATGATGGGTGAACCGAGGTATAGCCTGCTGGCATAGTCAAGCTTGGAGATCCCGAATGCGAGAAAAGCTTGTTGCTTTTGTTGATATCCTAGGTATGGGAGAATGCGACGCAGGGTGTTCATTGTGTACAAAAGCACTCCCGGTGATGGTATTGATGTGGGATCAAGGACAGGTCTGAATCCATGCTTACACCTAGGTTTCTGACTTCTCTTGATGTTGTTTGGATGAACCTGGAGTTCCTTGGGCCGTATGACGATACGCCATTATTTTTGTCATTGTTTTCATGTCAAAATCTCGTGCTTCGCGATGTTGAAATTTAGGTCATTTCTAGTTATCCTTGCGTTTATGGTGTGAAGGCAGGTGTCAGGTTTTGAGTTAAAGAGGTGTTCTAAGCCACCTATTTTTAGAATGAATTGCAAGTTGGATCCCTCGGCATATAGGCCGCTTACCATGATAAGCTCTGACGTGAAGGTCCTGTCCAAGCTTTTGGCTCCCCGCTTAAACCCTTTTATGGCCAGCCTGGTTCCCAAGGACCAGTGTGGGTTTATCCGGGGGTGCAACACTGGGATGAACCTCAGGCGCTCGTCCCATGTCATGTATGAGGTCGAGCAGGGTGATAGGGAAATGGCTCTGGTCTCTATTGACCGGGAGAAAGCCTTTGACACAGTCGACTTGAGGTGCTGAATGTCATGGGGTTTGGGCCTCAATTTAAGGGCTAGATCCATCTTCCTTACGCCAAGCCCAGTGAGTCAGGAATCTCTTGGGATGCTGTAACGACTCCTGGACAATTTTGGGGCTTTGTCAGACTGCAGATTAATCGTGGTAAGTCCCTTTTGCCCCACCGGCAGCATTAGTTGGGACTCCTGCGGAGACCCTGCCGGATGTTGGCTTGTGCTAGGAGTTGGCACAATTTACGTACTTGGGGGTAATGGTTGCACACACTTCAGCTATATTTACCTCTCCCAATTTTTCACATTAAAAGTTATTCAAGCAAGTCTTTGAAGAGTCTAGGCCTTTCCTTATTTGAAAGTATTTAAATCACAAAATAAATTGCATCTTGTAGGTTTTCCTCGCACTGTTAATGTTTTCTTAAACAATTTGATTTTGTAAGTTGAAAAATCTCAAACATTTCCTGATGTAAATTTCACTGGAGAGGAACACACCGTTTACAATTTTTTTTTGTTAAAATACATTTCCAGATGCCATACTGTTGAAATCAGCGCAAAGAGAAAGAGTAATTGTGATGAATTGTGGGGAAGTGGCAGTACAGGTTTTGAAATTTATAAAAATAACATTTAAAAAAATCAGTTATAGGATTATGGGGCAGATGTATCAAGGTAATTTTTAGTCGCAAACGCTGCGATTCGCAAAAAAGCAGCGTTTGCGACTAAAAATTCACTATTTGGAATGTATGAAGCAAAATGCATAGCAAAATTAAGCAATCGCTAAATTTGCGATTCCTTAATTTTGCGTAAGCATTTAAGGAATCGCAAATTGTGATTCCTTAAATGCTATGCATCAAGCATTTCAATTTAGCGATTTGCCCTTAAGAAATAGCAAATTACCACCAACTTGTATTTGGTGTTAATTTGCGAATTCTTTTACAAATGCACTTTTTGGCATTTGTAAAAGGTGCCATGTGGCGCTCATACATGCCCTTAGGGCATGTATGTATGCCATATGCGAACACATGTAAATGTCAGGGGTGCACCCTTGCACCCTTGAAATTATTCTAAATTTGCAATTAGCAAATTGCGAATCGCAAATTGAGAATAACTTCCCATTCCTTCCTATGGGCCTCCTGGCCCATAGAAATGAATGGGAAGTTATTCCTTAATTGCGATTAGCAATTTGCTAATTGCAATTAAGGAATTTTAAGAAATCGCAAAAAAAATAGCTAATTTTTACATACATACCATTTTGCAATTCTCAAATAGCGATTCTCAAAAAAACGCTATTTGAGAATCGCAAATAGGTATATTGATACATCTGCCCCTACGTCACTTTGATTTGCTCCTCATGTGTTTCATTGCACCGTCTTTCCTAAACGATACATAATCAAAAATAGCTCAAATATACTGAGTGAAATGTTTGTGTCACAGAATAAAGGTCCAAGCTTACCCAACTAGGATCCTTCATAGTCTGAGAAAGAATGTAGAAAACTCCAGTCACGATTAACTGCAAAAGAAAAGGCACAAAGTAAGGGTCAATTGAGGGATTAGAAGACAATGAAAAAATAACTATTTGTTTTTTTAAATACAGCACTTGATACTGCACTTCTGTCACTTCTAAGGTTTGCAAATAACAGGTGTTAGTATTAACCAATTTATGTTACTCAGTTTAGCAACCTCAGAAGGCTGGAAGGCTGTGATCTTGCCATATATAGGGCTTAAACTTGTGACCTGCACCCGTCACCCACCTGCAAAGGAATTGACATCACTGGATTTACCTTTGTCCATCTGCACAGAGAGTGACATCACTTGATTTCTCATTATCCATTTGCACAGGAAGTGACATCACTGGATTTCTCATCTTACATTTGCACAAGATGTGACACCTACTTTACAAGCAAGATAGTCTTTAACCCTTTCGATGCTGATGACGAGCTCAGCTCGTCATCACCCACGGGTGTCGTGTGCTGATGACGAGCTGAGCTCGTCATGAATAATGGAAAATATAAATCACCAGCACAGCGCAAAAATCCCCGCAGCAGCCATGTGGTTAAAAGAAGAAGCCAAGCAAGAGGGCCTCATTTCCCATCAGTCATCTGCGTAATTGTATTGTATTGTGGCATACTTATATAGCGCAACCTGTCACCACCAAGGGCATCCTGGCGCTTTGACCCGTACTCAATGAAAACAGTAGCTCAGCCTATCCTGGGAAAAAGATGAGTTTTTAGAGCCTTTCTAAAGGATAAGAGATCTCCAAGGCTTCTCAAGGATATAGGCAGAGAGTTCCAGAGTTTGGCTGCCGCTACTCTGAAAGAGCGGCCCCCCATCCTCACTCTCTGGAATCGTGGGACTACCAGTAGCCTGGATGACAAAGAGCGTAACGCTCTAGATGGACAATACCAGGCAAACATTCGCCGCAAAGGAATGGGGCCCAGATCGTGAATAGCCCTAAACACAATACATGCTGCTTTGTAGCGCACCCGAAGATGAACTGGCAGCCAATGAAGTTCTCGCAGAGCTGCCGTAGAAGAACTATGGTAAGGGCGAGAAAGGGCGAGTTTAGCAGCGATGTTTTGCACCCTTTGCAACTTGCCCAAGAGTGTTACCGGGGCCTCCAGAAGTAGTGCGTTACAATGGTCAAGTCGACTTAGGATGGTACAACGCACTACTTCTGGTCTGGCTTGCACAGGGAGGAGAGGAAGGACCTTGCGCAGCATACGAATCAGCATCATACATGTTGACGAGATCTTATTCACATGTAGATCCAACTGCAGGTTAGGCCCAAAAGTGACGCCTAAATTGCGCGCTGATTGTGCCGCAGACACCGTCTCCGAGAAGGACGGAGGCCAGAAGTCCACTGGGAGGTCACGAGGAACTCGATCAGTGGAACAGTGTAAAACCTCCGTCTTAGTTCCGTTGAACTGTAACGAGTTCAGCCGGAGCCATTCCGCTGTCGCCTGCATGCACCGATGAAAGGTCTCCAATGGGACTGCATCCTGTCCCTCCAGAGAGAAGACCAGCTGGGTATCATCTGCATAATTAAATGCAGAGATACCGAAGGTTTTAATGAGCTGGACTAGGGGGCGGAGGTAGACATTAAAGAGTATAGGGCTGATGGCCGAGCCCTGAGGTACTCCTTGTCCCACTCTCCGTTCCTCCGAACTGAAGGGGGGTAATGAAACCCGTTGCTGACGGCAGTCCAAGTAGGAGATTAACCAATCCCTGGCCTTGTCCCTGACCCCGCATTCCTCCAGCCTAGAAATCAGGGTGGGATGACTGACCGTGTCGAACGCGGCCGACATGTCGAGCAGCACCAAGAATGCTGCCCGACCACTGTCGACTCGCGCCCGCAGATTGTCTAACACGGTCACCAACGCGGATTCCGTCCCATGTGCTGGGCGGAAGCCGAATTGCGTCTCATCCAACCAGCTGTTCCCTTCTAGGAAACTGGACAGAGGACGGGTGACCAGCTTTTCCATAATTTTAACCGGAAAAGGGAGCAGGGAGATTGGCCGGTAGTTAGAAAGGCAGGCAGGGTCGAGCGTAGGTTTTTTTAAAAGCAGGGATACCACTGCCTTCTTCCAGCAGCTTGGAACAGTAGCTGTCTCGAATGACTGACAGCAGATGGCGTGCAGGGGCTGGAAGAGGTCCTCTTGAAACGTAAGAAGAAGATGGCGTAAGAAGTGACATCACTGGATTCCCCATCATCCATTTGCACAGGAAGCAACACCATTGTTTCCCATCCACAGCATCATTTGCTCTTCCCTCCTCCCAGGACCTACTTACTGACAGCAGACGTGCGGAAACATCTCTGGCATACCGAACGCAAGCCCGTCTGAGTCTGTCCGTGCCTTGACCACGCCCAGCACCAGTAACTGTGGTTCTCCACCGCCCAGTGCTACCCTGCCGCGCTCCTCTATGCTCTCAACCCTGGTCACTCCTCACCACACTGCAGCCACACCGCATTACACACACATCAACAGTAGGAGCGTTCATATCCCTCTCCTGCTAGTTCTCATGCACTCTCCCACACACTAAACCCACCATTCATGCACCAACAGCCGCGATCTATCCATAAAGCGTCAGGTCAACGCAGTCGCCTCCCCTGCTTCCCCACCCTCCGCGTGCTTCACAAGATTTTCAGGTTAATCCCGGTCAGCACCAGGAAACCGATGACTCAAGCCACCGTTACCAGCCAACTGCACTACAGGAATGCACTTCACGCCAAACCACCACCCACCTCCTCAAACGACCACAGACCATACAGAACACCTCAGCCAGACTAATCCTTGACCCCCCCCAAACAGACCAGCATCACCCCCCACCTCAGAAACCTCTACTGGTTCCCCGCCCCGATGAGATGCCAGTTCAAACTGCTGACTCTCGCCTACAAAGCCCTACACAACGCCGGACCTTCTTACATCAACCATCGCAGGACCTTCCACCAACTGATCAGACATCTCCGATCCGCATCCCGCGCCCACGTCCCCTGCATCCGACGAATCCACTGCAGAGGTTGTTCCTACCTCGCAACCAATTCCTGGAACGACCTCCACTCCACATCTGGACCTCCCGCTTGCTCACCAACATTAGGAGGGGACTCAAGACCTGTCTCTCCGACTGAGGCTCACCACACCCACTCACAGGGTGACAATGTGCATTTTAACAAATACTAATTGATTGATTAGCACCCAGCACCATTCTTGCTCACACTCATAGAAACCAGCCACCCGCTCACACAGACCAAACACCACCCACACAACTCATGCATACTCCTTAACAGCTACTCGCTCACCAAACATGCCACGGATATATGGGACCTACTGCACAACCACGTCCAGACCTGTTCTTTTTCTTGGAAACATGGCTAAACCAAACCCATGGAAACATGGCTAAACCAAACCCATGGAAACATGACTAAACCAAACCCCTGCACCAAACATCGCTACCGCCACCTCTGCCAACTACAAGATCACCAGGCAAGACTATCAGAAAAAACCCAGAGGTGGAATCGCCACCATATTAAAAAATACTATCAGCTGGCACCACATAGACAGACACCCCCACCAGCTACATGGAACACCTCAAGTTCAAGATACACAGCACTACCAACTTCTCCCTATTCGGAACCCTTTTATACCGAGCACTAGGACCCTGCACCAATTTAGCCAGCATCTCCACAGGCTTTGTCGCACCGCCATCAACACCAGAATCTTCATCCTCCTCGAAGACCTTAGCTTGCACCTAGAAGACCACAACCGTCCATACTCAAGGCCCTTCTAGAAAACCTCCGAAACCTGAGCTTAACTCAGCAGATTGCCTAACCTACTTCTACTAGATCCAATTTTCTCCTCAATCAGCAACATCACAACATGCCAACAACTGATACCTGGACATATTATGCTCTCGCCAGTTTCAGCATACCCACCCTACACCACAAAAGACCTATCAGCACCGCCCATTGCAACTGGAAAAGCATCCCAGCAGAGGAGTGGGCTCCCACCCACCCACTTTTTGTGGCTGTACTAATCCTCAGAATCCTTCGGATTTTATGCTTGAATTTCCCATATTTCTCAGCAGAGTATTGTAGGAAGATGGAGTATTCTGTAGTGATGCTGGTTCGGCTTCACCATGCAATACTATCACGAACCCCAAAAATTGGCCTTGGATTCGATCTACTAAATCCTTAGCTCAGTCCTGGTAGAGTAGCAAAGAGTAGTCCGGCTTTAATAGAGGAACACGTGTTAAGCATTTCAGAGTACCAACATGGACGATAAGTAATTGACATGACTCGAAAGAAATCTGACACCAATTTATAAGAAATAAAGCAGATTTGTATCTTAATTTAGACACCAAATCGAAGGAAATCAGATACATTTAACCGGAGTAATGGATTTTAGAAAACAATGGAAAAGCAGTTTAAAATAATACAGTGGAACTTTATCATTTACGTCAATGGTAAAAAACAAAAGTGATAATTGGTCACATGAAGGGAGAGTTGCGTGGAACTAATGGAGGGTAAAGGTGATGCGAGTCCCAGGACCAAAGCAAGGCAGTCAGTTCAATTTTACCCGGCCCTTGGAGCCCAGGTGCAGAGTTGTCCTGGCTGCTCCTGGTGCTGAACGGGAGCCGCGGCAAAGCTTCTTTTACCACTTTAACGGTGCTGTGGGGAACAAGATGCAAAAACACAACAACCAGGCCACTGCTTATGTCAGATGAACGTCAAATTGAATTCCCTCTAGGTGCTGCACCTAATGCCGGGGTCAGTGGTCAGACTGGCGACCAACAAGCCTTGGCAGCGGCAAGCAGAGCAGATGGTTACTTCGACGTCCAGTGGTCCCAGGGACCATGGTAGCTGGCTTTAACTTCGTGGAAGGCAGGACTACAGTTCCCAAACACACTAGACCACCTGGATTTAGGAAATCCCTTGGGGGGCCTGATGGACAGCGATTTTTCGAATATGGAGCATTGTCTTACCTGCAGGTTGCAGGGGACTAGTGCCACTACTCCAGGGGAGTCTGAGGGTGCTTCGGGCTCTCACACGGATCCCTCTGTCTGCGTGAAACGAGAGTTAGCCTAGGACGAGTCTCGATCAGGCAGTTCCAGGAGCATTGCCAGAGGGACAGAGTAGCCCTCTTTTAATGTCTGCTAGTCAAGTCGTCACAAATACTGGTCTTCTCTGTCCTCTTTGATGCAGGTTGTTCCGAACGGGGGTCCTGGTACACTTTAAAGAGGAATTAGAGATCCCCTTGCAGGCCGGTTCAGTCAGTGATTGCACCCGCCTGCAAGGGGATGGACCCCTTTTCCCCCTCCAGAGGGCCGCACTCAGGGATTGCACTGACAGCGCCCCACCTTTTAGGTGGCACACTGTCATTGCGCCTCCTGAGAGCTTCTTTGCCTCTACTCCCGCATCCGTAATACGGCGCAGGTGCAGAGGCAAAGGCATTCCCAAATTTGCATGGGGGCGTGCCCTCATGCAAATGAGGGAACGCCCCCTGAAGATAGCCCTGGTGCTTTATGTACGGTCGCGCAATCGGTATTACTGAGAGGCCACACAAGCATCTACATCCCCTTCTTACCACTAAAGTGCCCCGGGGAGCGCAAAGTGGGTGCAAATGCCTATTGTGGCCCCGGGGCACAGTGTAATATGGACCCAGTAGGGTTGTGATGGATGTCTCTCATGCATCAAAGGCAAGCCCTCCTTACAGGCTCCTTTCTTCAGAAAAATCAAGAGATTTCAAAGTAGACGTTGTTAACACAGCTTATCAACTCGTGAGCTAGGCCACCTGAATGCGGAGGACTCAGTCAGGAGGGTGACTTTATCCATCAAAAATTCAATAAAAAGATATTAAAAAAAACAAGTTGAGGACAAATGAACCTTTCGCATTCCAACCCTGGAAAGAACCATGTGTGAAGAAAGAGCCTAAGGTTCTCCTACAGAACATCTCACTGGAGTTTTGGCATCAACTCCTGAACCTAGAACCTCATCCCTGGGGGTTATGGGGCACCTCCAAATAACACCCCCAACTGGACACCAGTCTTACTCAGAGTGAACTTAAGAATGGTACATAGGGGACAAGAGAGGGGACAGCTGGTGACCTCATTGTGCAGGTGAGAAGTGTCAGGAGCACTGACGATGGGCGTAAGGGCATCGTTCATAAGGTTCCGCAATGAAAGGTGTTGTTATTGAACTATGGAGTCATGGGTATGGTGAAAGCCACATTTAGTAGCAGGTCTCTACGGTCTGTTGAGCTCTACTGGCTGCCAGTGACACATGGAGGACCTCGAAGAAACCTGAGAAGGCAAATAACTTCAGAAGGCCAGGTCACCATTTGCTCTCAGTTTATCTGGAGGCCACTCTCCTCCCCATCCAAGGTAGTAGATACAACATGGAAGCAAGGGGTGAGAAAAGGACACTTTGAAATAGACCCTAGACAGCTGTGAAGGAGAACAGTGTCTGTCAGCAACGACTATTATCATGAGGAAACAAAGGGCAAGAATGTGCCAGATTCAAACAAAAAATAAATAAAAGATCCGCGTCTGTTGGTTATCGACTTGCTCAAATTCGTAAGAGTTTCTAGTGGGATTGCAGTTAAATGTTTCCACATGTATTTCTGGGAAACCTTTCTGAATTTCCGATTACTCACATGCAGAGGCGTTTTAACATGTGCACTTGTTCATAAAGTCGAACAGGGATGTGGGCTTTGCCTCACCATGTGTCAGATGCATTTTTTTTCCCAACAGAAACCCCTTCCCTACACTTCACCAATGTTGGGGGGTGCCCTGTCCCTAATCACACCCTCAACAGGATTTATTGCTGCCCTTGACAGGAGTATGGTATCTCCAATATTTTGTAAGGCGGAGTGGGTCCGGGAAAGGTTCGTGAATACCGACACATGTCAACGTTTGTGGGTGTGCACAAACTTTCATATCATACCCTCTGGGAACAGCCACTGTCTGCCCATGCCAGTGGGAGTAGATTTACTCAGACTAAAATCTTGGTGTAAGTATTTTTAAGAGTATAAAACTACTTTTTATTCATTATAAAAGTGGTTTAAAACTTATTTAAAAAGTCTATGTGTAGGAATAAGCTCACCATACATGCGCAAAATGTTTTTGGGACCCAGTCCAGAGGATCACACTGCTAAAATCTCTGCCTAAAATAAAATTTCTACCTACACTAATTACGAACTCCATTTCACCCCTCTATGGAAAGCAGTTAAACAAATATACTAAGTATTACAATATGCAAGTTTGGCTGGATTTAGAAATAATTCAATATAGGCAGATCTTTTTTATAGATAGATTTGTGTCAGGTGGAAATTTTGGCAGGCTATAGCTTGGAGGATATATTTTCTAAAATGTTTTTTCAGACCGTTTTCAGAGGTAACACGTCATTGATGCATTAGATGGCCCTGCCAAGGAATCCAATGGGACAAGTACGTATCATGAAACATTGTGTGTTTTTACTTCTACCTTTACTTCCACGCCTGTACTTCAACCACTTACTTCAGCCTACCTTTACGTCTCCAACTTTACTTTCCATTCCAATGAAACCTAACCCGAATTTAAATGTATTTAATGAAGTTCAAACATTTAATACCCTAGATTATAACCTTGTTAACCCAATGCTTATTGTATTTAAATACTTTACATCGATTTAACTTGCCTACTATTGCATTAAATCTTATGCTAACCCTACATTAACATCATTATACACTTTATGCAAATCCTAACTTTATATATTTTATACATATTTGTTTTTAACTGAATGCTATTTAATTACGAAACATTAACCTTAACTGTAACTTACACTGATTTTATATTTAAATAGTTACATTAATAGTTAATTTTAAAACTAAGCCTAACTCTACATTGTAATTCAATGAATTCCAGCAACTCTAGGTCTGAGACCTAAAAGTAAACCTTAAATTATTTCCCATTACTTTAGTGATTTTTAACCATAATACTAAATTGTACATACCGTAAAAGTAGTTTTCCTGATGTTTTGTGCAAATTCGCGGTGTATCTTTAAAAATGCAAACTAAGTAAAAGTGCTGTTAAGTTAGGGCAAGGAAGTAAATATCAAATAAAAGTAAAGATGCAAAGTCATGGTTGATTCGTGTATTGGCTCTGGTTTGGAACCCAAATCAACTCATTTGTGTGCTTGCCTTCCTGTCCCACCCATGGATAAACAATCTTCATTCCAGAGAGAGGCTCCACTTGTCCACCCCAGCATTTCCTGGCGTCTCATACTGGGTCTGATCTCCTAAAGATCTGGAGTCGATCAGGGATACAGACGAGCCTCTCCCTGGAGTGAGAACCTGCAAAGCTTTCTCAGACCCTCTCCCTGCAGGCATCCTGCATTGCTGCAGCCTTTCCATACTCAGCTGCCAATTTCTGAAGCCCTCTGGGCTTTTCTTAGGTATTTCTGGTCATCTCCAGAGTTCTGCTTGTCAGTGGGGGCAGAGGCCTGCTCTGAAGAGCGGCGGGGATTTGCCATAGGCTATACTATGGCAAACGTGTGCGGAAAGTCTAGTTAATTCTACGTTCCAAGTCACTGTTCCCCTTTCTTACCATCCACCCCCTGAAACACAGGTGTTCACTTTTATAATTTAAGCAGGGTGGCAAATGTAAAATATGTGTCACCACTTGCAAAATCACCGTTGTGGGTTAAATTTACTGCAAAAAGTTTTATGCAGAAGATTTTTCAGGAAAAAAACATTTCCAGGAGAGTGTTACTCGAAAACATAGGTTTTGCTTTTTTCTGAAAGAATATTTCACCTGGTAATACTCTCATTAAAAGTTCAATGTTGTAAGTTGGTTACACTTTACTAACTTTTTACAAACTTGGTAAAGTTTGAACCTCCATACCAACGGTCCGCACACTTAGTCCTATGAATGACATGTCCTTTGAGTTAAGTTTGTTTTGTTTTGGAGCGGTCAACTTACCAGAGTCATTAACACCTTAACGGCTATGGAACGTCCAGCTCCAGTGCTGAACGTTCCATTGCGCAGGTGCAGTTGGAACGTCCAATGGCCGACGGCAGCACTCCCGAGGTATTGTTGCCGTCAACCGTTGGACGGGAGCAGCACTTAAGGTGTTAAGTAACTGCTTAGGAAACCCTGGAGAATTCTGTCTGTCTCGTTCCTTGGAAGGTCGGTCCGATGTATTTCTTTGGAAAGGATGGTTGTCAACTGTCTGCTTTTATGGCCACAAAAGTGGCAACAGGTGTGGAGAACAAGAAGATGGAGGAAATGCTTCAATTAATCTCAACCACTGGCAATTGCTCGGGTAGCATTCCAACCCATAGTTTTCCTTCCAGCATGTCACTTGAGTTTGGACCCAGCCATATGCAAATCAGTCTTGACCCTGCTCCAATGGGGACAGTCCAGGCTGAACTGCAAGTCAGGGCCTCCTTGAACCGGAACGCAAGCAACCCACGATCGATTTCACCTTTATTAGGGCTCGTCAGGCTGGTAGCATTTGGTTCCAGTGTTACAGTGAGCACCGGACCCCCCATCTGGGTATGCCCGTCGCACTTAGGGAGACGCTCTAAATTATACATAAAGTGATGGATGGAATGCTTGAATTATTCTCAGCCACTGGCAATCGCTCGGGCCCATCCCAATGCCACTAGAATCAAGTTACACCTGACAGAAGACCCCCAATCAGGGCAGAGCCGTTCTTGGGTTACCGGTGTTCCAGTTCCGAAAGGGCCTGGATTGTCAGTTCAGGCTGGTCTGTTCCTTTTGGAGGTGGGTCAGGAGTGATTTGCATAGAGCTGGGTACAAACTGAGGTGGCAAGGTAAGAAAAAGAACGATGCGTTGGAATGGCACCCAGAGCGATTGCCAGTGGTTAGACTTAATGCAAGAATCCTTCCATCAACTTTTGGGCATTTAACAAATGTGGATTGGCATTCACTCATCTGCTCTCTCGCTCACTCATTCATTCACTCATCTGCTCTCTCGCTCACTCATTCATTCACTGCAGTGCTCTCCGACACAGCCAACCGCAAAGCCCCTTTGGAATACACAACTTTACCCTCATTAGAAGGCAGTCAGTGGTCACTTGCTGTAGACCTTAATGCGTTTTACTCCCTCAAGGGCACTCTGTGGCACGTCTTAATGGTCCTGGGATGTTGGTCCATTGCAACTTTACATCTTTATGCACAAAAGCCTTCCTTGCCCTGCTAATGGGCCTTCAGGTGCTGAGGATGTCAGTTCCCATAAACTCTAAGCCCAGTAGCTGCTAAGGCCTAGGTTAGTGCTCCTAAAACCAATCATCAATGCAGCAGGCCCAAACTTCTCACCGGAATCCCTGTCCATAGTCCAGTTAGGTAGTACGGACTGGTCCAGCAGAATATGACGCACACCAAACCTGCCAAGATCTGCGACACCTGCAGAAAGAGAACACAAGTTTGGTGAAGAAGGATTAGTACATGGACTCCCTTGAAGACCAAGATTTACGCAGCGACTCCTTCACCGTACTTCTTCCGAACCCTTCACCTACCACCCACCCGGTTTGAATACTCCAGAAGAATTACTCGCTGAGTGCTCACTCACATCCCCCAAGTCCATCTACAACACTTTCATCAATACAAGAATCCACATGTCCCCAAAACCACACACCGCTTTAAAAAGATCTTTGTATTGAAAGACAAAGCAGGACGAGCAAACTTTGCAGATGCAACGCTACCCACAAACCTCACTTGCCACCCATCACATCATTTACCTACCTCTGCTATTTGTAAATCTTCACACCTCAGTAGGATTACTTATCAGGTATGCAGAGTGTGTGTATCACACATACTCCACTGCTGATCCATTCTTCAGGTCTTCATACATCTGCAGTATTTAGAAGACATGGGGGGATACCCCAGGGCGCTGCATGTGGCAGCCTCCTCTTCTGAGCACCACTCAGTTTACTTACTTTTCTTCCTATGGACAGGTTTTGTTTGCAGATAATTCTTAAATCATTTATTATCCTTCACTATCCTATCCTATCCTATCCTTAACTAAGTGTTTCTCTTACTGTGTTCAGCCTTGAAAAAGAACAATGGTTTTTGCTCAAGAAAATAGCTTATTTTAAGCTTTCTTTAAATGGCTTCCAAACTTCTATTCCACGTCTGTCCGTCCGCAGGTGTAAGTCAGTTGTTTTACAACAGCAGTGAGCAAATGTTATACACATACAAGATCTGTAGTAGTAGATTATCAACAAATAAGTTCTCTAATTCGGTTGTCCACCTTCTTCTATTTAGGCTTGTATTTCGTCAGCTGTTGTCCACCATTTGGTGGCCACCATGCGTACGCCATAATCGCTTGCCACTGATTCTGCAATCTGAATTGTCTTTGTCCGCTTCTCCTTCTAAATGCTGTTTGTTTGACTAATCTTTTAAGTTTCCCTTCCTCAGGAGAGTATTCTTTAAATATGATTCTAGCTCGCTTCTTCGTGGCTTTCTTCTCTGACATTTAAAGTGTTTCTTTAAGTCCCTCTTCTCAATCTGAGGTAGAGGTTATAACTTTATATTTTGTCACATTGTCATGAGTTTGGCTGTTATATTATACAATTACTTACTTTCCCTCAATTCACCTTGGTTACAGCTTCTTGACGTGTATCATTTACATTTTTAACTGAACTTTGGCCAAACTGAAGGGCTGCCCTTTCATGGCTGGTCTCTCACTTGTGCTGCTTCAGAACACGTTTAATGGTTTTTGTCAGCATTCCAGGGAACCATCACTCCCCTTTCCCCAACTCACAGGACAGAGAGGCCTTGGGCTGAGTGGGGAGCAGCTAAAGATGGGTCAATTTAGACCAGAGCAGAGGCAGGTGCACATCACTGGTGCAAGGACAGATGCTGAAATGTTCATTACTATCCAAGTCCATACAGCAGTTCAGTGATCAGGTGAGAGAGTTAAGGCCCACCTCTCAGATAAGGCCTTGGGCAGATTCTGCAGGTTGAAGCTGACTCACAGAAAATACTGAGGATGTAGAGAACAAACACAGAACAACAAAAAGGCAGGACATCTAGACAAGGAAAGGACCAGGTGACAGACACAAGTTGCATCACACCTACCTTTAATCAACCACCAAACAATGCACTCCAGTCTCCAAAACAACAATATGGAACGACTCCAACCACCATTCAACTAACAACGTCCAAACACTCGATACCAAACTGTCACAACTCCAACCACCATTCAACTGAAAACATCCAAGCACTCGATACCAACCTGTCACAACTCCAACCACCATTCAACTGACATCGTCCAAACACCCGATACCAACCTGTCACAACTCCAACCACCATTCAACTGAAAACATCCAAACACTCGATACCAACCTGTCACAACTTCAACCACCATTCAATTAACATCGTCCAAAAACACTCGATACCAACCTGTCACAACTTCAACCACCATTCAACTGAAAACATCCAAACACTCGATACCAACCTGTCACAACTCCAACCACCATTCAACTGACATCGTCCAAACACTCGATACCAACCTGTCACAACTCCAACCACCATTCGACTGAAAACATCCAAACACTCGATACCAACCTGTCACAACTTTAACCACCATTCAACTAACATCGTGCAAACACTTGATACCAACCTGTCACAACTCCAACCCCCATTCAACTAACATCGTCCAAACACTCGATACCAACCTGTCACAACTCCAACCACCATTCGACTGAAAACATCCAAACACTCGATACCAACCTGTCACAACTTCAACCACCATTCAACTGAAAACATCCAAACACTCGATACCAACCTGTCACAACTTCAACCACCATTCAACTAACATCGTCCAAACACTCGGTACCAACCTGTCATCGTCTAAACACTCAATCACAACGCAAAGAGGGTGCACCCTTCAACCGAACAAAAGATGGACACTAAGGACACAGTACAACAGTGCACCGTGAACGGACACAATAAAGACATCTGCACAGAACCGTCTGTACAACAAACGTGAACAAATCCCCCATGTCAGGGCACTGCTGGCGATACTCATCTGCATACAACTCTTCCCAACACAATTTCTTTCCTCACACAGACACAACAAAACCTTGTAAGTCGACAATGCATCAACACTGCAACGGCTGAAAGTCATCAAGCACAAACTAGATGCGAATTTAGCTTTCTTTATTTCTCCATAATAAACGGTAACACTTTTTTTTCAATATCAGCATAACAATGCACATCTTCCCCGGTCAGAAAGCGATGCAACTACCTCACTGTCTGCAAAACTCCCATCAGAAACCTGTTCTATCCTAAGTATTGCATTTATGTGGAATCAACCTGGGTCTTCCTAGCTGCTCAGCCAGAGTGTGAGATGGTAACGGAATGTTGGTGTGACTGTGATGCGTGGAATGCCTGGTTGCCTGAGTGGATGTGTGGGGACAATTGGAGATGGGCTGAGCAGCTAGGCAGGCTGCTGCTGGTGGGGCTGGTGTATGGCTGGTACATGACTTGTACCTATATAGAGCTGGCTGGACTAAGATTGTGACGTGGATCTAATAAAGAAGACTTGAAACTACTCTAAAAGGCTACTAGTTTCTCTATGCAGGATACAACAAAACCCTTAGTATTGCCACACATTCAAGCACCTGTAAATATCAGAACATTTACATTAGAAGGAGTCCTTTTTCTATTACTTTACTCGATCTAGATCGCATCTCTCCCCTCCAAACCATACCTCACTTCAAAGGTGGCGTCCTCAGTCCCAAAGGGAAAGAGAGATACTCGGACAGAACTGAGCCTTCTTGCCCCATGGACCGCGAGATGGCCCATGGCTTTGGTGGCGCGAATACCTCTTCTTGTACAGCATTATCCCTGTAGGGTTTCCTTGTAGGAAATCCTTGTAGGGCATCCCTACCTTTCACGCCCCCTTATTCCTTGTCAGGGTTCATTTACATTCTTTTACCAGGGCTACAATTAGAGAGCTGGAGAATCAGTATCCCAATAAATGAATAATTAACTTAATGATTTCTGAGCGCTATAAATACATTGGATCTTGAAGGTACCAACAACTTAGGGTTTGTTTTTCCTTCATTTTGCACTAGTATAACGTGTCTGACTGCAAATGAAGTCAGACTCCTTAATAAAAATGAACAGAGGCAGGCCCTTGACATTTACGGGGTGCGGTGATGGGGTCACATTCCTAGATCCAACCCCGCATTAACTTATTCATCACGTATACATTGAGCATTGACCTGTCCTCTTTGGGGTCTGGCTGCAAGCCTTATGGAAATGTTCCCTTATATACAGCCCATGCCAACTCACTCCGGTGACACACTCTTATCTCTCAGAGCACTGCTTACCCTCAAACCCATGTGATTATGCTGAGGAAGTTTGAGGTTGACGACAGTCGTATTCAATCCAGGGCTAACCATGGCCACCTCAACGCCATCAATTTTTATGATCACAGACGACATGGTGTCCACCTGAAAAGAGAAGGGAAGAGAAGGTGAGGCGAGAATTCTCCTGCATATTGATCCCTCCCTACTAAAATTAGAGTTAAAGCACAAAGCCTCTAAAGATCTCCACCCTAGACAATCTTTAGATAAGGGTTTTCACCAAGGGATGGAATCACTAAGGAAACTTGCACCAGTTGTCGAACATGTTGGAGAAGTGTAGCTCTTTGACTGACAACGTCAATTCCGGAGTAATGCTGTCCAATTGGAGCGAAGACCACAGATAAGTACTATCCCGCCTCCCTATGCTGCAGAAATAGTACGCCTGGGTCTGTTTAGCAAGCGCAGTACTGATTTCCTGTGTGCTATTCCATGTAACGTAAGCAGCAGACAAGAGGTCTCTTCGCCCAGGTTGAGTCCTCCTCCTTGTCTCCTCTCAGTTACCAAAGACACCTCTTTACGCAGCTCACTGTGATTGACACTTCCTCCCACAATGCACTGCACTATATACTGAACCAGAGAGCGTATTCCGAGCTAGGACCTGCAAATGCCAGTATTTGGGAAATAGTTAAAAAAGTACACTACAAGCTTTATATTTAATTTAGTAGTAATGTCAGTCTACTAATAGCTAAATGCATGGCTTGTATGTTCTCGTTCAGTTTCTAGTCAAGCTAATTGTGGACATGTCCGTGATATACAGGAAATGTGCTTTCTTCGACAGAATAAGCTTTATGCAGATTGCGTGGCACTTCATTTTGAGGACAAAAAAGATTGACCTACAATAATTTTTTGTAGAAGTTTTAAATCCGATGAATGTTTTCACCTTCTAGAATAAATGTTTATTTTTTCAGTTCAAAATGGCAACAGGTCTTAACCCTGGTGTCATTCACTTAGCCAATCAGTATGGTCTCCATGCTTGTGAGTGCGTAGGTACGCTGCTTCTGAGAATGTGTATATGCAGCTTCAGGGAGGTATGTACGCTGATTCAGAGTGTCCATGTACGCGGCTTCCGAGCTCCCATGTACGTGGCTTCCGTGCTCCCATGTACGCGGCTTCCAAGCTCCCATGTACGCGGCTTCCAAGCTCCCATGTACGCGGCTTCCGAGTTCCCATGTACGCAGCTTCCGTGCTCCCATGTACGCAGCTTCCGTGCTCCCATGTACGCACTTCCGTGCTCCCATGTACGCAGCTTCCGTGCTCCCATATGCGCTGCTTCTGAGCGACCATGTGCGCTGCTTTCGAGTGACCATGTACGCTGCTTCCGAGCGACCATGTACGCTGCTCCTGAGCGACCATGTATGCCACTTCCGAGCGACCATGTATACCGCTTCCGAGCGACCATGTACGCTGCTTCAGAGCAACAATGTATGCTGCTTAAGTGCAGCCATGTATGCTGCTTCCGAGCATTTATTATGTGAGTGTATGTAAACACTGCTTGAAAGTAAGACTGGCAAAGTGGACACACTAAGAGTCAATAAGCGCTTTACAGCTGTGGGTGTGGCCCTTCGTTGCTTGAGATTATGAATAACAGAGAGGATCCATGGAGTATCAAAATATTCCTCCTCCCTTCGACTGTGTATGTTCTCTGTTTGGTACGGTGTTTAAACGCCTCTCAAAAGTAGGAATGAAAGAGTGGATGCGCTGAGAGTCAATATGGTCTCAATGCTTGCAAGTGTGAAGTGTGTATGTATGCTGCATGTGAGTGTGTATGAACGAAGCTCGAGATACAATCAATCAATCAAAAACATTTGTAGAGCGCACTACTTACCCGGAGGGTCTCAAGGTGCTTGGGGGTGCTGCTACTGCTCGAACAGCCAGGTCTTGAGCTTCTTCCTGAAGGAGAGGTGGTCTTGGGTCAGGTGCAGGTCGGGAGGGAGTTCCAGGTCTTGGCGGCCAGGTAGGAGAAGGACCTTCCTCCTGTTGTCGTTCTTCGGATGCGGGGGACGGCGGCGAGGGCGTGACTGGCTGATCGGAGATGGCGTTTGGAAGCGTAGAAGTTGATGCGGTTGTTGAGGTAGCTCGGGCCTTGATCGTGTAGGGCTTTGTGTGCGTGAGTGAGGAGACGAAAGGCGATTCTTTTGTTGACGGGGAGCCAATGCAGGACTCTCAGATGTCCGGAGATGTGGCTGTGTCGTGGGATGTCGAGGATGAGTCTGGCTGAGGTGTTCTGGATCCGCTGGAGTCTCTTCTGGAGCTTGGCGGTGGTTCCGGCATAGAGGGCGTTGCCGTAGTCCAGTCGGCTGGTGACGAGGGCCTGGGTGACCGTCTTCCTGGTCTCGGTGGGGATCCACCAGAAGATCTTCCGTAGCATGCGCAGGATGTTGAAGCACGACGAGGAGACGGCGTTGACTTGTCTGGTCATGGAGAGGGAGGAGTCCAGGATGACGCCCAGGTTGCGTGCGTGGTCTGTCGGTTTGGGTGCGGTGCCCAGGGCGGGGGGCCACCAGGAGTCGTCCCAGGCGGAGGGCGAGGAGCCCATGATGAGGACTTCCGTCTTGTCTGAGTTCAGTTTCAGGCGGCTGGTCGTCATCCACTCGGCTACGTCTTTCATCCCTTCGTGAAGGTCGGCTCTGGCGGCGGCGGGGTCGTTGGTCAGGTAGAGGATCAGCTGGGTGTCGTCAGCGTAGGAGATGATGTTGAGGTTGTGCTGGCGTGCAATGGCCACGAGGGGGCTCATGTAGACGTTGAAGAGGGTGGGGCTCAGCGAGGATCCTTGAGGGACGCCGCAGATGACTTCGGTGGCCTCTGACTTGTACGGTACGAAGGAGAGTGGAAGCATAGAATGAATGTGGGCTCCATGTCTGCTACTGCGTATACTCGGAGTGCATTTGTGTATGAACGCTGCATGAGAGTGTGAGTGAGAATGGACGCGCTCAAAGTCAATATGCTCTTTGAGGCTGTGGGTGTGTTTGTTCTCAGCTTGAGAGCATGAATGACAGAGGTCTTAATGCTTTAGGCAGTCTGTGCCGTGCTAGGAAATGTGTATGGACGCAGATCAAGACTACAAATGATACAATGGATGCAGTAAAAGTTAACACCTTCCGAGCGTCGAACGTTCAGCGCCCAGTGCTGAACGTTCGAATAACGAATGCTGACCCGTCGGCCAATGGTCGTGCGCAGCACTGGCAAGGTAGTGCTCGTGACGACCGTTGGCCGACGGCAGCACTTAAAGGGTTAATATGGTCTCCTTACTTGCAGAGTGTGAGTACCTTGCTTTGGAGTTTGAAGTACAGAGTAGCTGCTCAGAGCATCTATATAGCCTCAATGCTTGCAAGTGTGTATGTGTGTTGCTTGTGTGTGCGACCGCTGCTTGACAGTATGAAAGATGGATGCATGGAGGTCATTATGGTCCCCATGCTTGCGATCCACTGTGTAAGCTGTTTGTGAGTGTGTACGATGAGAGCTGGAGAGTATGGATGACAGAGCAGAAGTGCTGACAGTCAGTATGACCTCCTTGCTTGTCTATATGGTCTCCTTGCTTGTGAGTCTCTATGTATGCTGTAGGAAAGTGTCCTTTTTGAATAGTTACCCCATCCTCCCACTTTTTCCCGGTCTCTGATGCACTTTGAGTGTGCACTGGATCCCTGCAAATCAGGCTCCCAGTGCCTGTGTTCCTTCCCAAAATGATATCTTTGTTTTTACCATTGGCGCACCTCTGGCTCACCTGTAAGACCCTTGTAAAAAGGTACCAGTGGTTCCAAGGGCCTTGTGACCAGAGATGGTCTTTAAGGGCTGCAGTACTTATTGTGCCACCCTCCAGGGCCCCTCACCAAACACATACCGCATGGTGGTGTAGCTTTGGTGCTGCCTTGTTTTCCCCTTTGCTGAACTTAACCACCAGGACTGTGCCTTGAAACCGCAGATACTTACCTGCAAAATGTGCCTCTTCGAGGAGCCCCCAGTCTCCATTGATGTACAGTGACCTCTGCACCTCGCTGCCCCACTGCCGCTGGTGGTGCAGCACTTACCTTATAGAGAACCTAGCCCAGTGTTGGTCTAAACCTTCAAAGACTGGAAGAGTAAGTTGTGTACTTACCTGTTAATGCATTACACTATTTTCCTCCCTTAGGACTGCATTATATTCTCACCCTATTGCATACACAAGTCTATGTGTTTCTATTGCAAAGTGAATATAAGCTGGAAAGGAACAGTTGTTCTGTTTATTCAGAAAGTGAATGAGCAATAAAGATGCCATTAAATCTTGTTTATCTTGACACATTTGCTGTCTGTTCAAAGAAAGAGATCAAATGTCAGTTTGTCTTTTTACGAATTGCTGCTTGGAAAATGGAGGTTATTTTTCGTTGTCTTACTGCAGTTAGATGTTTTCGTCAAGTGAGCTGGCTGAAGATGTCAGTTTTGTTCTATAACACATAACATTTAAATAAATAGCCTGCCAATGAATATTACAAATATTACCAAATATATCAGGAATTATGAAAACACATTTTTTAAACTAAGAAGTGTGATGCAAACAGAGTTAAATGGGAGTAAAATAAATCAGAACACTTCAGTTTGTGATGTGCAAATGACACATATTTGCAGAAACTCAATTTCCGAACATTGTACACTATATAGTTTTATTAGTAAAGCCCCATGTCCGTGGTAAATGATGTGGCCATTTCAATATAAAATTTGTCGATTGCAAATGACAGTGGGCTACCTCTTCATGCTTTAGTCATGTACTTATTAAAAGTGATAAGGGCGGCCTCTTTATGCTTCAGTCATGTATTTATTAAAAGTGATAGTTCTAAACATGATTTGAGAAACATCCCTGCCCCCATCGTGATGACAATGCTGTTAATGAACTAAGAGGCAAGTCAGGGTTCATGTGTATCCTATACACAGCTAGATTTGCATTGTATATGGAGCAAAGGTTTAGTCCATTAAATCAAACAAGAGAGTTTTTTGTACAGCAGACATGCTGAACTCTCATATTTGAAGGTGCTCTTATATGTGATATTGATCAAAATGGGAACTGAATGAATTAAAATGTTAGCCCACAATCCCATCATTTAAATCCTCCGGACAACTGGGGCAAACCGGCAACGACAACACAACAAAGGTGCTTTGCGGCTGGTCCATAGACACCGATTGCTCCTGCTCAAGCGTGTCTGCAGCAGCAAATCTGTTTCATGGGGAAGTTGCAGTGAGGCTACCCAGCCTCATGGATGCATCTTTCAGCCTTGCTCCACGTGAGGAATCCAAGCTCCACAAAAGTGCGGATCAAGCATTTCTGCCTTCCATTTCAGAGACTAAGTCAGACGGTAAAATATTCGACTGGGACAAAACCTGTTTTCTGTATCCAACCCAACTCCATCGCTTTCTGGGTCTATTTTTATTGATAACTTGAACAATTCACATTCAAATACCATTCACCCTGCCTTATTGGGCATAAAAGCCTACTGAGGGGTGAATTATTAATATTGATTTATTATTAATTATAATCATCCCTCGAGAAAGCTACATGCAACTCACTATGGCGAGTCAGATTTGATCAGGGCGAGCTATATTTAGTGCCTCTTCACCTGTTCTGCCGAGCTGACAAAGAACAGGTGCTCTGTTCATTCAGAATGTGAAGGAGCAACAAAGATGCCTTTAAATCTTGTTTTTAACTTGTCACGTTTGCTCTGGGCATACAAAGGTCAGAAGTCAGTTTACATCTTCTTACAATTACTGTCTATCCAGAGTTTTGTTAAGTGAACTGTCTGATGTGCTGTACAAAGAGTGTGAAATAAAAAGCTGTAGTGCGTCAAGTTTTAAATAGCTATTAAAGTGATCTGTACAAACATTTCAAAATATATTTCATGAATTCCAATTTTTGTAATTCTGTGTGATGAAAACAATACTGTAAAAAGATGAAAACAAATCAGAACACTTTACTTGGTGACATGCAAATGATAAATATGTTTGCTGAAACCCAAAGTTTACACATTGTTTATGCACTACATAGTTTTATCAGTAAAACTGCATGGTAATGGTAAAGTTTTTGTCCACTTCAATAGAAAACATACTGTTTGTAAATGACAGGGCGCAACCACATTATGATTTAGTGATATATTTATTAATTATGAGTTTTTAAACATGAACTGAGAAACACTCCAGACCCTGCTCTGATGGCAATGCTAATTTTGTACAGCAGAAATGCTGAACTCACATATTTGAAGGTACTCTAAAATGTGATATTTAAGAAAAAGGTGGCACTATAAAATTAAATATTTGCCAAGGATCACACAATTTGAGACCAGTTTAGGGGTCAAGTAGATTACAGTTAGGTCAAGTAGATTATTCAATCCCCTAGACCTGCATGCCTTTAATGATTTTTCAAGGCCCAATTATAACAGGTCAACATTGCAGTATTAAAACTACACATTCAGGCTACTGTAGTAGGCCTGCAGTCAGTTCCAGCATGATCAATCTAATGATGGTACAAAGATTGGCGCAGTCCATAAGTGACACTTAACTTGCAGGCCCAGGGTACGCTTTGCACCATCTAATACAGACTCACAGGAAAGTTAACTGTGCTAACTAGAAGCATAGCCAATTTTGACATAAAAATAAATGGGGGTGATCATGATGAAAAAAAGCATTTTGCTATAGTCGCCATGTTTGCGAGTGTGTACATATGCTGCTTGTGAGTCTCTATGTACGCTGCTTGAGAGTATCAATGGCAGAGTGGATATGCGGGGCGTCAATATGGTCTCCACGCTTGCAAGACTGTACGCACACTGCTTCAGTGTGTGAATGACAGGGTGGATGTGCTGAGGGTCAATATGGTCTCCATGCTACGCTAGCAAGTCTCTATGTACGCTGCTTGTGAGTAGATATAAACGCTGTTAGGAGTGTGCGTGTACCCTGCTTGGAGTGTGCGTGTACGCTGCTTGGAGTGTGCATAAACTGCTTGGAGTGTGTGTGTGTACGCCACTTGGAGTGTGCATGTACGCCGCTTGGAGTGTGCATGTACGCCAATCATAAGAAGCTTGGAGTGTGCATGTGCGCTGCTTGGAGAGTGCATGGGCGCTGCTTGGAATGTGCATGGGCGCTGCTTGGAGTGTGAATGCGCGCTGCTTGGAGTGTGCATGCGCGCTGCTTGGAGTGTGCATGTATGCGCGCTGCTTGGAGTGTGTATGTATGCGCGCTGCTTGGAGTGTGTATGTATGCGCGCTGCTTGGAGTGTGCATGTGCGCTGCTGGGAGTGCGCATGTGCGCAGCTGGGAGTGTGCATGTGCGCTGCTGGGAGTGTGCATGTGCGCTGCTGGGAGTGTGCATGTGCGCTGCTGGGAGTGTGCATGTGCGCTGCTGGGAGTGTGCATGTGCGCTGCTGGGAGTGTGCATGTGCGCTGCTTGGAGTGCGCATGTGTGCTGCTTGGAGTGCGCATGTGCGCTGCTTGGAGTGCGCATGTGCGCTGCTTGGAGTGCACATTTGCGCTGCTTGGAGTGCGCATGTGCATTCCTTGGAATGTGCATGTACGCTCCTTGAAGTGTGTATGTGCACTGCTTGGAGTGTGTATGTGCGCTGCTTGGAGTGTGTATGTATGCGCGCTGCTTGGAGTGTGCATGTATGCGGCTTGGAGTGTGTATGTATGTCTCTTGGAATTTTCTTTTTAATTAAGAGTTCTATATAGCGCAAACTTGACCAGAGACCTTGGGTATCAGAGCGTTTTACATGAGAACCAGTTTCGTTACAGATGGACACATTTATTTTCGTTGGGCACTGGGAGATTTATCCAGAATCACAGGATGCGTTGTTGCATAGAGTCAAACCCGGTTCCCCAGCTTCGAGGTCAACTGCTCTAGCCGTAAGGCTACATCCTCTCCCCATGTGTTTTTTTTTTTTACGTTGCTTGGAGTGTGCATGTACGCTCCTTGGCGTGTGTATGTGCGCTGCTTGGAGTGTGTATGTGCGCTGCTTGGAGTGTGCATGTGCGCTGCTTGGAGTGTGCATGTGCGCTGCTTGGAGTGTGCATGTATGCGCGCTGCTTGGAGTGTGCATGAGCGCTGATTGGAGTGTGTATGTATGCGCGCTGCTTGGAGTGTGCATATGCGCTGCTAGGAGTGTGCATGTGCGCTGCTTGGAGTGTGCATGTGCGCTGCTTGGAGTGTGCATGTGCGCTGCTTGGAGTGTGCATGTGCGCTGCTTGGAGTGTGCATGTGCGCTGCTTGGAGTGTGCATGTGCGCCGCTTGGAGTGTGCATGTGCGCCGCTTGGAGTGTGCATGTACGCTCCTTGGCGTGTGTATGTGCGCTGCTTGGAGTGTGTATGTGCGCTGCTTGGAGTGTGCATGTGCGCTGCTTGGAATGTGCATGTGCGCTGCTTGGAGTGTGTATGTATGCGCGCTGCTTGGAGTGTGCATGAGCGCTGATTGGAGTGTGTATGTATGCGCGCTGCTTGGAGTGTGCATGTGCGCTGCTAGGAGTGTGCATGTGCGCTGCTTGGAGTGTGCATGTGCGCTGCTTGGAGTGTGCATGTGCGCTGCTTGGAGTGTGCATGTGCGCTGCTTGGAGTGTGCATGTGCGCTGCTTGGAGTGTGCATGTGCGCTGCTTGGAGTGTGCATGTGCGCTGCTTGGAGTGTGCATGTGCGCCGCTTGGAGTGTGCATGTGCGCCGCTTGGAGTGTGCATGTGCGCTGCTTGGAGTGTGCATGTACGCTGCTTGGAGTGTGCATGTGCGCTGCTTGGAGTGTGCATGTGTGCCGCTTGGAGTGTGCATGTGCGCTGCTTGGAGTGTGTATGTATGCGCGCTGCTTGGAGTGTGCATGAGCGCTGATTGGAGTGTGTATGTATGCGCGCTGCTTGGAGTGTGCATGTATGCGCTGCTTGGAGTGTGCATGTGCGTTGCTTGGAGTGTGCATGTGCACTGCTTGGAGTGTGCATGTGCACTGCTTGGAGTGTGCATGTGCGCTGCTTGGAGTGTGTATGTATGCGCGCTGCTTGGAGTGTGCATGTGCGCTGCTTGGAGTGTGCATGTGCGCTGTTTGGAGTGTGCATGTGCGCTGCTGGGAGTGTGCATGTGCGCTGCTTGGAGTGTGCATGTGCGCTGCTTGGAGTGTGCATGTGCGCTGCTGGGAGTGTGCATGTGCGCTGCTGGGAGTGTGCATGTGCGCTGCTGGGAGTGTGCATGTGCGCTGCTTGGAGTGTGCTTGTACGCCGCTTGGAGTGTGCATGTATGTCTCTTGGAATTTTCTTTTTAATTAGGAGTTTTATATAGCGCAAACTAGACCAGAGACATTGGGTATCAAAGCGCTTTACATGAGCACCAGTTTCGTTACAGATGGACACATTTATTTTCGTTGGGCACTGGGAGATTTACCTGGAATCACAGGATGCGTTGTTGCAGAGACTCGAACCCGGTTCCCCAGCTTCGAGGTCAACCGCTCTAGCCGTAAAGCTACATACTCTCCCCATGTGTTTGTGTTGGGACGCTGCTTGGAGTGTGCATGTGCCCTGCTTGGAGTGTGTATGTATGCGCGCTGCTTGGAGTGTGTATGTATGCGCGCTGCTTGGAGTGTGCATGTGCGCTGCTGGGAGTGTGCATGTGCGCTGCTGGGAGTGTGCATGTGCGCTGCTGGGAGTGTGCATGTGCGCTGCTGGGAGTGTGCATGTGCGCTGCTGGGAGTGTGCATGTGCGCTGCTTGGAGTGCGCATGTGCGCTGCTTGGAGTGCGCATGTGCGCTGCTTGGAGTGCACATTTGCGCTGCTTGGAGTGCGCATGTGCATTCCTTGGAATGTGCATGTACGCTCCTTGAAGTGTGTATGTGCACTGCTTGGAGTGTGTATGTGCGCTGCTTGGAGTGTGTATGTATGCGCGCTGCTTGGAGTGTGCATGTATGCCGCTTGGAGTGTGTATGTATGTCTCTTGGAATTTTCTTTTTAATTAAGAGTTCTATATAGCGCAAACTTGACCAGAGACCTTGGGTATCAGAGCGTTTTACATGAGAACCAGTTTCGTTACAGATGGACACATTTATTTTCGTTGGGCACTGGGAGATTTATCCAGAATCACAGGATGCGTTGTTGCATAGACTCAAACCCGGTTCCCCAGCTTCAAGGTCAACTGCTCTAGCCATAAGGCTACATCCTCTCCCCGTGTGTTTGTTTTTTTTACGTTGCTTGGAGTGTGCATGTACGCTCCTTGGCGTGTGTATGTGCGCTGCTTGGAGTGTGTATGTGCGCTGCTTGGAGTGTGCATGTGCGCTGCTTGGAGTGTGCATGTGCGCTGCTTGGAGTGTGTATGTATGTGCGCTGCTTGGAGTGTGCATGAGCGCTGATTGGAGTGTGTATGTATGCGCGCTGCTTGGAGTGTGCATGTGCGCTGCTAGGAGTGTGCATGTGCGCTGCTTGGAGTGTGCATGTGCGCTGCTTGGAGTGTGCATGTGCGCTGCTTGGAGTGTGCATGTGCGCTGCTTGGAGTGTGCATGTGCGCCGCTTGGAGTGTGCATGTGCGCCGCTTGGAGTGTGCATGTGCGCCGCTTGGAGTGTGCATGTGCGCTGCTTGGAGTGTGCATGTGCGCTGCTTGGAGTGTGTATGTATGCGCGCTGCTTGGAGTGTGCATGAGCGCTGATTGGAGTGTGTATGTATGCGCGCTGCTTGGAGTGTGCATGAGCGCTGATTGGAGTGTGTATGTATGCGCGCTGCTTGGAGTGTGCATGTATGCGCTGCTTGGAGTGTGCATGTGCGTTGCTTGGAGTGTGCATGTGCACTGCTTGGAGTGTGCATGTGCACTGCTTGGAGTGTGCATGTGCGCTGCTTGGAGTGTGTATGTATGCGCGCTGCTTGGAGTGTGCATGTGCGCTGCTTGGAGTGTGCATGTGCGCTGTTTGGAGTGTGCATGTGCGCTGCTGGGAGTGTGCATGTGCGCTGCTGGGAGTGTGCATGTGCGCTGCTTGGAGTGTGCATGTGCGCTGCTTGGAGTGTGCATGTGCGCTGCTTGGAGTGTGCATGTGCGCTGCTTGGAGTGTGCATGTGCGCTGCTTGGAGTGTGCATGTGCGCTGCTTGGGGTGTGCATGTGCGCTGCTTGGAGTGTGCATGTGCGCTGCTGGGAGTGTGCATGTGCGCTGCTGGGAGTGTGCATGTGCGCTGCTTGGAGTGTGCTTGTACGCCGCTTGGAGTGTGCTTGTACGCCGCTTGGAGTGTGCATGTATGTCTCTTGGAATTTTCTTTTTAATTAGGAGTTTTATATAGCGCAAACTAGACCAGAGACATTGGGTATCAAAGCGCTTTACATGAGCACCAGTTTCGTTACAGATGGACACATTTATTTTCGTTGGGCACTGGGAGATTTACCTGGAATCACAGGATGCGTTGTTGCAGAGACTCGAATCCGGTTCCCCAGCTTCGAGGTCAACCGCTCCAGCCGTAAAGCTACATACTCTCCCCATGTGTTTGTGTTGGGACGCTGCTTGGAGTGTGCATGTGCCCTGCTTGGAGTGTGCATGTGCGCTACTTGGAGTGTGCATGTGCGCTGCTTGGAGTGTGTATGTGCCCTGCTTGGAGTGTGCATGTGCCCTGCTTGGAGTGTGCATGTGCCCTGCTTGGAGTGTGTATGTGCGCTTCTTGGAGTGTGCATGTGCGCTGCTTGGAGTGTGCATGTGCGCTGCTTGGAGTGTGCATGTGCGCTGCTTGGAGTGTGCATGTGCGCTGCTTGGAGTGTGCATGTGCGCTGCTTGGAGTGTGCATGTGCGCTGCTTGGAGTGTGTATGTGCGCTGCTTGGAGTGTGTATGTACGGTGCTTGTGAGTGTAGATGAATAAAGCTTGAGATTATGAATGACAAAGTGGACACAATAAAACCGATAGTTGTAATGATTTTAGAAATTTGAACAGACTGAATGCAAGAAACAAAAGACAGTAGCAAATTTTGATACGTCATTAAAAAAGACCATTTAGATGGGACATTCAGCAAGTTAAGAAAAACACTGCTTATATGGTTGAAAAATACCCATCTGTAAAATGTTTTTTCTAGTAGATAGTGTCCACTTCGAGAAAGGACATTAAATGAATTAGTATCAAACTACAAAAGGTATTGCAGATGGATGTTAGAGTTTAAAATTAGATTAAAGTTACAACTCGTAATTTTAAAGCGTTCTTATACTTGAGTGGGTATTTCGTGGCGGAAAATGGAGACTACACATTATAATTAAACCTAGTCACAACCATGAGGCACCAGTAACCTGTATGTGGGAGGGAGAGGGGAGACGCGGCCTAGGAACTATATGACTGGTCAAGTCAAGCAAGTCGTGTCCCAATGTCTGAGACCCTGACCCTAGGCTTACAATGCAGGACAGCAGTACACATGCGCTAGGTATGCTTAGTGAGTAGGTACTTGGTGGTAGGGAGATGGTGGCCTTATATTTGTAAAACTTTCCATTGGGAAGAGTCATCCATTAGATTTTAGACCATTTTTAGGTCTCACCTACGCAGGGCGCAAGCGCTGCTTTGGAGTGACCTCTTGGAATCACTCCGGGCTTTTGTGGAAACTCTTGCATGTTATGCATGGTTTCCAATGAGCCCTCGTGCATGTACAGCATTTACCCTGCGGAAGCCGGCAGCGGTGCCATCTGTTAACAATTATAGCGCTCGCTCCCGCAAGGTAAACACTGTACATGGACTTCTGGCCGCGCTCCACTTGTTTAACTATGGAGCTGTGCATAGGATTTTTGCAGTACTCACATGGTTCCGTCATAATTTTCAGAGCACTATCTACTGTCCATCATTCTCTTTAGGATGATGCTCACTACACTGCCATTTTTTTCACATCTATATCTGGGTAGTGTTAGTAACATACATGCCCGGGCGTGCGCTTCCTCCGACTGCCACATACCCTCCTGCCTGCCCTCACCAGGCCGCTCCTCTCCAATCCCCAGCTGTCCCCTGTATCCTCTCCAGGCTCAGCCAGCCCTGCGCCATCTGCCGACCCCCACTATATTCCTCCAGGACTACAGACGTTGTTACCTTCAACTGCTAGGACGAAGGCATCGCAGCAGAACCCTTCAGCTCCTGATGCCCCTCCATCCAACTAGTCGCTCCTGCATTCTTTACCGTTACACCATACTTCAGCGCGATGCCCTGCAGCATGTCCCTGGAGCTCACGGGGTGCTCGGTGTACCTTTCGGCCCATGCAGCTGTCGCCGTGCTGCCGTAGGAGCGTGCTTTGGTGCGTGCCAGGCTTCAGGACAGTACGGCCTCGGATTCAGACTCGGAGCCGGAGTGTAGGTAGACGGGAAGGCCCAGTCAGTCTCCCGCCGCCCTCAGTGCCTTGGGAGACTCCTCCATGCCACCTCCCTACAACCATGTCTCAGGCTGACACAGAGGGCCGCAAAGCCGGGCTTGGCGGGGAAGTACCTCCCAAGTACACTGGATGCGGCAGTGAGAACAGGCGGCGTATCATCTTGTGCATCCCAGCAGCAGCAGAGGGAACACGGTGACGGTGATAACCTGAAGCTGTGCATGGAGCCAGAGCAGCAATGTGACACCAGACCACAATGGAGAATACCAGGGGCAAAGGGGGGGCGCGGCATCAGGGAACGATACAGTAACCTACACCCTGGAACCCACGGGAGAGACACACCACAGTCTGGAAAGGATACTGCAGCCTTAAGGGAGGATAAACCGCCTGCTTCAAGTTCTTCAGCTTCGCGAGAGACACTAATAATAATAACAACAACCTTGAATTTGTACAGCGCACAGCTACCTCTGAAGCGGTTTCCCGGCGCTGGGGGCCCTTGGGAAGATTAAGCAAGCTATTGCCCAGAGTCACATGGTGCTGGGCTGCCCTGCCGCTGGCACCGGGGATCGAACCGTGAACCCTGTTGTCCGGAGTCAGGCACCCTGGCCGCTGCGCTACACCTCTTCCACTAACAGCCTTCTGAAGGACGCACACGGTTCGCTGCTCCAAGCATGCAGAATGAATAAAACAATAAGTACAATTGTACACTATTGCACCATAAGGACATTGTGGCAGATAGAAGCAGCACAACAAAAACCACACCAACTATGAAAATACAGTGCACACATGTAGCACAAAGTAAATACACCATGTATAACAAGCATTTGCAATGCAATAGGTCTCGCATTTGCGAGAGTTTAAGCTACTGGCATTGTAAATGACAGTGCTTTTTATTTTTGTTTTAAAAACCAACACGTAAATAAAAGGCATTGCCATTTACAATGCCAATAGCTCAAACTCTCACAACTGCGAGACCTGTTGCATTGCAAATGCTTGTTCTAAAATGCTGGCAAGAGTGACTGAGTAGAGCATCTCAAGAACACACCCTGACACGTAAGCACTTGGACATACAACGTGCCCTGGTTACTAGTTGTGCTCAGGTGGACACCATGAAGTCACGTCCTTACCTTGTCTGCTGTATTGTCTGTTGTCTTGATCTCAGAGTAGGGAAGAGTGCGAGCTGCTACCACGTACCGTAAACCTACAATGACAGAGATTACAAATGATTCAGACCTAAATCAGCAGTGAGCACAGGCTTGCGCGCCCCATCCAAACACCAGCGTGAGCCGGGACCTGCCGCCCCTTTTGGAATAGATTACATGCTAGGCCCATTGTTAGAAATTGAGTTGGAGTTTGACTGGTGTATGAGCCCTCGTCAAGCAACAGCCACAATTCTAGTCTGGTAAGAAGCAGGCAAACCCTAAAATAACCTGTGCAGGCCCACTCGTAGCATTTAATTTACAGGCCCTGGGCACACGTAGTGCACTTTACTATGGACTTAGAAGTAAATTAAATATGCAAATTTGGGAGGAGCCAATATCCCCATGTTTAGAGGAGACCGCATATACACTTGAGCACTTGTTAGCAGTGGTAAAGTTCACAGAGTCCTAAAGCCAACAAAAACCAGATCAGAAAAGGAGGAGGTAGGCACAAGGTAGGGGGCGGGGTGTAAGACCACCTTAAAGCTGTTAGGTCTAACATCCATACATTACTAAGGTCCTAGGAAGGAGGGGTGGGGAGGAGTAATCTTGAAGGACCCAGCTTCATTTACGCCAACAGCTATCTTGGTGTCTGGTCCTACTCATTGGCACGTGGAACAGACTGCCGCCGCTGTGAACGGGCGCTGTAATTGAAGAGCAGTGTTTGAATGCTTATTTGGCAAGTGCTAAAGTTATAGCTCTTTAGCAATGTCAGAAAGAGTTTCTCCTAGTCAATGAACCTACTACATGCTTTTAATAGCAAACAAAGTATAAACATTCCAACCATGCTCTCCAGGTTCCATAGTTGCATCCCCATTCTGTTGCGTGCTTATCTAGGATCCTGATCGATACTGTGACCTTATGCCCCTATTCGGCTATAAATCCATTTATTCCCTATATTGGCATAACCGTTCAAGTGCGATATTCAGAAACTCATCTCTGGCCTCACACGAACAGAGCCACATTCCAGGATAGCTTTCTCTGCCACTTCCTTTGCAACCAATTAGTGCAATGACAGAGCAGAAGTCACTATCTGAGATTCCTAGATTAACACTCTGAGTTCTTCAACAAGATAAAAACTCAGCAAACCTGGAAATCCCCGCTTGCTGTGTTTTGATTAGTAATAGAACTCTAATGAGCAACTGTTAGACGGACCGGGAGGGTCGGCCGAGATTACGGGGAGAGGTCTCCAGGGAGAGCCGTCTCCAACGACTGTACAGACAAGTAACTTCCCCCCCACAGACGGACACCACACAAGATTGAAGGTTAACGAGACTTTATGTGCAATTCTTAGGTTACGTTGGTATGATACACGGAGGTCTGGACTCAGGGGTCCCCTCGGTTCTGATCTCTGGCTGAGGAAAAGGGTAGCGGGACAGTCTTAGTTACCAATGAGTACCAAATAGCTCTCAATCCTCGAGCTCGGCGTTCTAGATGATCGGGCCGTGGAGGAGCCAAGCAGGTCCCGAGATGGATGAAGGAAGGACGACGGTCCGCGGCGGAGCCTGCAGGTCCCGGTGAAAGATGACGGTTACAACGGTCCGCGGCCACGCCAGCAGATCCCGACGACGATGAAGGATGAAGGTTACGACGGCTGTGGCAGCGCCAACAGGCAGGACGATGGTGCACAGGACAGAGCTACGGCAGCGCCAGTAGTCCGTCCAGGATGAGTTCCTCTTTACGTCTCTCGACTCCAAGATACAACTGCCTTCCTGCTCTGGAGCTGCCCCAGTTATAGGGCTGGCGTGCTTTGATGTCCGGACCCTCGCACTTGGAGGTCGGGAGGTCCGGGATGAGGGAGTCCAGACACCCAGCAGGGGGGCGGAGCCAGCGCCCGGGGAGGCGATGGGCGAGCGGCACTGGGCGGGGGAGAGCCATCGGCACCTCTTTCTCCCATTGACTTGCCAAGTAGCCCGCTCACCTCCTGGGCGGAGGGTGGTGCCGGAATGTCTGAGGCCGGGCTAGGCCCAGGGTTGAGGTCGATCGGGGGCCAGGCGGCCTCGTGGTGAAGTGTCCAAGATGGCGGCCCGGGCTGGGCGTGTGGGCCGGCAGTGGATCGGACCCACGAGGTTAACATGTTCGAGGGCAGGGGTCCCTGAGGGGACGGAGGACGTGCAATGGTGGTGTGTGGTACTTGCGTGACTGGGCTCGGGCCTGGTTGAGCCGGGGGAGAGCGGCCCGTCATGTGGCCTGTCCAACATGCGTCCCCCCCAGCTGAAGGCGGGGAGAGTTACCCATCCTCTTGGGGACTCTCCTCGTCAAGGCGGAAAAACCGGGACAGGCCATCCGCGTTGGCGTGGTCTGACCCAGGCCGGTGTTCGACTGTGAAGTCCATACCTTGCAAGGAGATGGACCAGCGTAGCAATTTTGGGTTTTCCCCCCGCATATGCATCAACCACTGCAGGGGTCGGTGGTCAGTCTGTACCCGAAAGTGGGTGCCAAAAAGGTAGGGCCGGAGCTTCTTGAGGGCCCATACCACAGCGAAGGCTTCCCTCTCTATGGTGCTCCAGCGTTGCTCCCGTGGTAGGAGTCTCCGGCTGATGAAGGCCACCGGTTGATCAAGGCCTTCGGTGTTCACTTGAGACAGGACCGCCCCAATGCCCTGGTCGGAGGCGTCCGTCTGGACGACGAACTCCCGGCTGTAGTCTGGGGCCTGGAGCACAGGAGCGGAACACATGGCGGCCTTCAACTGTTCGAATGCCGCTTGACACTCTGGGGTCCAGTTCACCTTCTTGGGCTGATTCTTTGACGTGAGTTCGGTGAGAGGCCCCACTATGGTACCATAGTCTTTCACGAACCTTCGGTAGTAGCCCGTGAGGCCCAGGAAGGCTCGCACCTCGGTTTGGGTGATAGGGGGCTGCCAGTTCTGGATGGCGGCAATTTTCAGCTGTAGAGGGGCCACTAGGCCGCTTCCCACCTGGTGTCCGAGGTAGGTCACCGACCCTTGTCCAATTTGGCACTTGCTGGCCTTGATCGTGAGGCCAGCTCGCTGAAGGGCTTGCAGCACTGCTCGGAGGTGGTGGAGGTGCTCGGTCCAATGGTGGCTGTACACAGCGATGTCGTCCAGGTAGGCGGCGCTGAACTCTTCGAGCCCCGCCAGGACCTGATTGACGAGCCGTTGGAAAGTTGCTGGGGCATTTTTCATGCCGAAGGGCATGACCGTAAAATGATAGTGGCCATCGGGGGTGGAGAAGGCAGAACGTTCTTGTGCTCGGGGTGTGAGGCCGATCTGCCAATAACCTGCTGTCAGGTCGAAGATGCTGAGGTAGCGGGCAGCGCCCATTCGGTCGACCAGTTCATCTGCCCGGGGGATGGGGTGTGCGTCCGTTCTGGTGACTTCATTCAGGCCCCGGTAGTCGACGCAGAACCGGAGTTCTGGTGTGGTTCCGGGGGCGGCTGCTTTGGGGACCAGTACGACCGGGCTGGCCCATGGACTGTCTGAGGGCTCGATGACCCCGAGCGTGAGCATCTTAGCTACTTCCGCCTGGATGCAGGCCCGTACCCGATCAGGTACGCGGTAGGCCCGGTGGCGGATAGGAGGGCTGTCTCCGGTGTCCACATCGTGCACACACCAGGAAGTGACACCTGGGGTGAGGGAGAACAGACTGGCGAACCGTGACAGGAGGGCTTGGCACTCTTGGCGTTGTTCTCTGGTGAGGGTCTCCGAGAGTCGGACCCCATCCACGGAGCCGTCTTGCTCCTGGGTCCGCAAGAGGTCAGGGAGAGGCTCGGAGTCGTCTTCAACCCCATTGTCTGTGGCCATCAATAGGCTGAGTTCTGTTCGTGCAAAGTGGGGTTTCAGTCTGTTGGTGTGGAGGACTCGGAGTGGATTCCGGGAGGACTCCATATCGATCAGATAGGTGGCAGGACCCTTGCGCTCGATTACCTTGAAGGGTCCCGTCCATTTGTCTTGGAGAGCGCATGGCTCTGTGGGGGACATTACCCATACCTGTTGCCCCGGCTCGAATTCAATGGATGAGGCGTTCTGGTCATACCATTTCTTCATGTCCTCTTGACTGGCCTCTAGGTTGGCTTTTGCTAGGTCTCTGAACCGCCGGGACTGGTTGCGGAGGGTGAGGAGGTACCGGAAGACATCTGGAGGACTCTTGGCCGGAGGCATCTCCCAGCCTTCTTTGATCAGGCTGAGCGGCCCCCGCACTGGGTGCCCATATAGCAGTTCGAATGGGCTGAAGCCTAGGGACTTCTGTGGGACCTCCCGGTAGGCGAAGAGGAGGCACGGCAGCAGCACGTCCCACTGGCGACGGAGGGGCTCTTCCAATCCCCCGATCATCCCTTTTAGCGTGCGATTGAACCGCTCAACAAGTCCGTTTCCTTGGGGGTGATAGGGGGTCGTGAAGCGGTAGGTGACCCCACACTGTTGCCAGAGGGACTTCATGTATTTAGAGATAAAGTTTGTGCCTCTGTCGCTGACGACTTCTCGGGGGAACCCCACACGGGAGAAGATCCCCATCAGGGCCCGGCCGACCACTGAGGCTGTCACGGTCCGGAGAGGAATAGCCCCAGGGTAGCGGGTGGCGTGGTCCACTAGTACCAGGATGAAGCGATGGCCTTGTCTTGTACGCGGGTCCAGGGGTCCCACAATGTCTATTCCGACCCTCTCAAATGGGGTCGTGACTACTGGAAAGGGTTGCAGGGGGGCCTTTAGTTTGCGGCCGCTCTTTCCACTGGCTTGGCACGTGGGGCAAGATCGGCAATGCTGGTGCACATCGTTTCTCATTTTGGGCCAGAAGAAGTGGGTCACTAGGCGGCTGTAGGTTTTATCTTGTCCCAGGTGCCCTGCCAGGGGGACATCGTGGGCCAGATTTAGCAGGAAGTCTCTAAAGCGGAGGGGCACTACTAGTACTCGGTTGGCCCCCAGCTCGGCGATTCGTTGCTCGCTGTACAACAGATCATTGTCCCAGTAGACCCAATGAGTTCCGGAGGTATCCCCTGCGCTTTGGGCGAGCGCTTGTTGTCGGAGTCCCTCGAGGGAGGGACAGGTCTTCTGTTCCTGACGAAATTGTTCTTGTGTGGGTCCCCCTTCTTGAGCCCACTGGTCAAGATTAGCGAGGTCGGAAGGTTGAGCAAGTTCGAGGGGGATGTCATGGTCGGGGGTCTCGGCTGGGGCGACCGGAGGCGGTGGCGCCGGCCATTCTGGTTCTTCCGGGTGATGGTTGGCACGGGCGGCCATGGACCGGGTGGTGACGCACGCCCAGTCCGGGACGCCCAACATCCCCAAGTGTTCTTTTCGCTCCACGGCTGCCCACGGGGAGCTTTCCAGGTCATTTCCGAGGAGGCAGTCCACGGGGGCGTCGTCTCGGACCGTTACCTTCAATATGCCGGAGACCCCTCCCCACTCAAAGGGGACGCAGGCCATCCGACACAGACTTTCCGAGTTGTCGGCTGATCGCACAGGGCAGAGAATGTTCGGTAGATATTGTTCTGGGGTCACCAGATGACAGCGGACGGCTGTCACACTGGCCCCGGTGTCTCGAAGGGCTTCGGCCCGTTGTCCATTGATGCTCACCCATTGGCTGTACTTCTGGGTGTTAGCGGGTAGGGGGACCCGCGGGACCATGTCTCTTCCCCCTAAGCACGCGAGAGTCATGGCTGCTGGCTCCCACTCTTGATACTCTTGCTCGTCTGTTTCTTGTTCCTCGGAGATCTGTTCTTCCCCTAGTGCCGCGGCGGCCACATGGCGGGGTTTTGGACTCTGATACTGCGGGCAGCTTGGGTCGTTTGCATAGTGGCCGACTCGTTGGCATCGGTGACATGTAACATTGGCTCTGTACCCCGGTCGCGCCGGGGTGCTGCCCCGGTTGGCCGGGGGGGTGGTGCTGGTAGTGGGGGCGGCCGGAGTGTTGTCTCTTCCTCGTCCTTGGCCCCCTCCTCCTCCTCTGGGTCGGTGGTGACCATTGTTGTTCCTGTTCTGCTCGTAGGACCCATTCCGGCCCACTCTGGTGATCTCCCACCGGTCAGCTTCGGCTGCGAGCTGCCGGGGATCGGTTAACTTGCTGTCGAGGAGGTGTTGGCGTAGTTCAATGAAGCAATTGTTGGACAGATGCTCCCATACCATCAGATTGAACAGCTGCTCGTAGGTCGTGACGTTGTTCCCTCTGATCCAGCCTTCGAAGGCTCGGCTAAAGTACGTTACATAGTCCACCCAAGTTGTACCCGGAATGCGTGTGCAGTCTCGGAACCTCTGACGGTACATCTCGGGCGTGAGGCCATAGCGGGTGAGGAGGGCCGCTTTCATATGGTCGTAGGAGGTCATCTGGTGGTCTGGGAGCTGTAACAGGGTATCGCGGCCCTCATTGAGGAATTTGCCCCATAGGCCGGCTCCCCAATCGTTTCTATCGATCCGGTGCGCAGTCATCGCGATTTCATAGGCCTTAAACCATTGCTGGATGTCGTCTTCTCGAAAATATTCTCGGACAACATCCTTGGGGATGTGTACTTTTTTCTCCGTGGTCCCTGGGGTGTGTGGTCTGTCGGGCACCCCTAACTCTTTATTCTGCTTGCGCAGGTTGATCTCGGCTAGGTTCCGTTCGTGCTCGTACGCTAGTTTCTTTTCCTCGAGCTCCCTTTGCCTCTGTTTCTCCTCTCTTTCTTCTCGGAGACGTAGGTGCTCTAAGTTTATTTTTTGTTCGGCCAACTTGAGTTCTACGTCCATCTTGAGTCGGGCCATTTCTAGTTCGTGTAGTCGGGCTTTTTCTCTTTCTTGGATCTCGTCTTGCGAGAGACTGGTTCTTTGCCCCTCAGGGGCCGTGTTGGTATTTTTCGCGGTGTTTTGCTCAGGGGCTTCGACATCCCCGGTCTCTGCCCAAGATTCTAGGGCATGCTTAAAATCGTCCTTGGTGCTTAGTCCGGTGGTAGCGATACCTAGTTCGATGCAGAACTGCTTTAGTTCACGATGGCTGTACTCCTCTAGTTTTTCCATTTGGAACTTCTCAGTTGATCCGCTCTCTTTAGTTGACATTGTGGTTCGTTGTGGGGTGAGCTACTCTCTGTACGTTATGCGGTGATTCGGATCGCGCCGCTGGCCACCAATGTTAGACGGACCGGGAGGGTCGGCCGAGATTACGGGGAGAGGTCTCCAGGGAGAGCCGTCTCCAACGACTGTACAGACAAGTAACTTCCCCCCCACAGACGGACACCACACAAGATTGAAGGTTAACGAGACTTTATGTGCAATTCTTAGGTTACGTTGGTATGATACACGGAGGTCTGGACTCAGGGGTCCCCTCGGTTCTGATCTCTGGCTGAGGAAAAGGGTAGCGGGACAGTCTTAGTTACCAATGAGTACCAAATAGCTCTCAATCCTCGAGCTCGGCGTTCTAGATGATCGGGCCGTGGAGGAGCCAAGCAGGTCCCGAGATGGATGAAGGAAGGACGACGGTCCGCGGCGGAGCCTGCAGGTCCCGGTGAAAGATGACGGTTACAACGGTCCGCGGCCACGCCAGCAGATCCCGACGACGATGAAGGATGAAGGTTACGACGGCTGTGGCAGCGCCAACAGGCAGGACGATGGTGCACAGGACAGAGCTACGGCAGCGCCAGTAGTCCGTCCAGGATGAGTTCCTCTTTACGTCTCTCGACTCCAAGATACAACTGCCTTCCTGCTCTGGAGCTGCCCCAGTTATAGGGCTGGCGTGCTTTGATGTCCGGACCCTCGCACTTGGAGGTCAGGAGGTCCGGGATGAGGGAGTCCAGACACCCAGCAGGGGGGCGGAGCCAGCGCCCGGGGAGGCGATGGGCGAGCGGCACTGGGCGGGGGAGAGCCATCGGCACCTCTTTCTCCCATTGACTTGCCAAGTAGCCCGCTCACCTCCTGGGCGGAGGGTGGTGCCGGAATGTCTGAGGCCGGGCTAGGCCCAGGGTTGAGGTCGATCGGGGGCCAGGCGGCCTCGTGGTGAAGTGTCCAAGATGGCGGCCCGGGCTGGGCGTGTGGGCCGGCAGTGGATCGGACCCACGAGGTTAACATGTTCGAGGGCAGGGGTCCCTGAGGGGACGGAGGTCGTGCAATGGTGGTGTGTGGTACTTGCGTGACTGGGCTCGGGCCTGGTTGAGCCGGGGGAGAGCGGCCCGTCATGTGGCCTGTCCAACAGCAACTGTTAGCGATCACTTCCTAGTGACATCTTAATTGACGTCTTATGTCCAGCAAACTTACGTCAAACCAGGCACCTGTCAGGTATAAATATTACCAACATTGCCTTGTCTGCAGTACGCTGATGCTGCTGCTGTCTCGTTGCTGTTGGTGAAGCCGCTGATACCATTATCGCTGCTAAAGCGCGAACGATGGTGTGGTGAACTTAGGAGCTGAACAGCCATCCCCCTGCGAAGAGCCCAGCAGATGCAAGCTGCCCGCGGACGCTGTCCCCCTTCCTCCTCCTCGACGCGCTGAAGAGAGACGCTGCCTTTCTCCTGCAGAGACATCCAGCTCCAGCGTTTCTGGTCTACCCTCGCGGGTGACTGGGATACCGAGTTTCCCTGAAGGAGATACCAGACCTCCATCATTCTATTCAGAGGTATGGTGTTGACTAAACCCTTAATGAGAATTCTTGAAGCAAACCTTGGCAAAACCAACTTAACTTAAAGCTACTTACTTACTCCCCTCCCAAGTATTAGGCTTAGGTCAGGTACACTGGGGTAGGCGTAGTTAGAAGCACCAGTTGAGTATTTTAGCCTAATGTATATATGAATGTATATATGTTTTATTACTTTTAAACCATTGTATGGCTAAGAAACCATATCAATGCTTTTACGGTATTATCTCGCAATACTTATCTTACTGTACGTACTTTTTATAATAACAAGTCTTGCAATTGTGGCAATACATTTCTCTTGTACGAGAAGAGAGACTGTTCAATAAATGTTAACCTTTTATTGACAAACGCCCGTCTCTCTGTTCTCTACATATTGTGAAAGTAAACTGCACCAACCTGACTGAGTAAAATAACTGTCTATTCTTTCACACGACCCTAGAGATTGACTCTTGATCTGAGGAGCAAAGTTGTCATGTTGCATGGTTGTTGGAAAACTGAATCCCTTCTTGTCTGTGCCAGGGAAGCTGATCACTTCCTATTTCAGTCAAGAAAGTTTCCAGTGACCTCTGAGCTAGTTGGTAACAAACCCAATTAAGTTTAGCATAGTCAGTAGAGGCCTGGAAGATCCGCACTTCTACGTCGATACTACTGTTTATGTTATTCCAATGCGCAGGGCCTATTGGGAAAATAGGAACTACGCTACATGGCGCCCAACGTTTGGTAAGGCGATAAACTAACGCAAGACGTTAGAGTAACTCAGTCGTGCATATTTCACACAGACCCCTTTTTCCCGTAAATACTCCAATAGACATCTGGAGTGGGTGAAAGGTTAAAATCCGCCCGAACTCAGTAGGAAGAGATTCCTATGTAAAGCTCTGGTTTATTCAACGTTGAAGGATACAGTGTTCCAAAATATTGTGCACCTAATCTTTGTCTCCTTGGAGACCTACTCTGCAAAGCCTGCATTTATAAAATGTCAGACAGTGAAGAAGAAGAAAGGGAAGCAGCTAGGCTGGCAACCCTACTAATAGAGGAAGACTCGAGTCTCCTACAAACTGACCCGGATGCAATAATCATCCCGGTCCACTTAAGAAAATCTATAACGTTAAAACTTATAGAAAACGGACTGACACCACAAGGTGGTACAGTAATCTTCGTGATAGAGGCTCACGAATATCGGCAGACAGATGTATTCTATTCATGGATAAACTTTCCAGCGGCAAACGCTAGAACAAAAGAGTTTCACTATTACAAAATAGAGGAACCTCCGGAAGAGTACGCTCCTTTCGAGGAGACTGAAATCCCACTAAAATTCCAAGAGCACCTGCTCTGGTTTAATGGCGCCCTAAAACAATGATCATATTACCAGGCTCGGTCCACTAGGTAGACCAGGAGCAACGTGGCCGGTTCTAGCCGGCTACACACCACATCCTGACATTGCAAAAATGTCTAGAGAAGAGCTGTTAGTACAGCTAAAAACATTAATTAAAATACATAGACAATTAGACCAATATGTAATGCGGACTGCAACAGTCCAGCCAGCTGTTAATATACCACAGCTGACCCCTCATTAGGGGAATACTAATAAAATTACACCACAGAACATACAGTCATGTCTTGGTAAAACACCCGTAAAACGGGAACAAATCTCTTTCTGGTTAGCACAGAAAATCACTCAAATAGAGGCAGTATTTCCTGATACTACCCCTATAGAGAAACACAGAATCTTGACCATCTGCCTTCCTATGGGAATCGCACCACACGTGGAGGACTGCGACACTTGGGGTACAGTCTTTGCTTCCATTTACACAAAAACACACGGTGTTCCGTCTATGGCGGTAATACCAGAAGTGCTAAAACAGATTCAAAATGAATACGGTCCAGAGCCCGCCTTAAATCTTGGTATGAAATTACTGAAAGACTTTAAGCAGGTCTCGGCTATATTATTAGCCAACATAAAGGGAGAAGCAGCATCTGTGGCGATCTGCCATAAGTTGAAGGAAACAGATATGACAGATCAGCCAGTTGAGCTTGCCAGAATCATAGAAAAATGCTATGAAGAATTAGGTAGAGACAGCTTGGGTGGGAAACCAGTAAAGCCCCAACTGCTCAAAAATCCTGAAATTTTTTTTATTAAAAATAATTCAAACACTCCTAAAAAGAGCTGGGATGGAAATAAACAATCCACTCCCAAGGAAAAAGTTTTTCAGTCCAGAGGAAGGTCTCCTCGACGGAGGGAAAGAACTCCGACTTGAGAACACCAGTCTCCCCAGAGGGAGCCCTCTGAGAAAAGATATAACCTTAGAAATAGGGATAATTTGAAAAAACCTGATAGATATCAAAGTATTGATACACGTCCCTCTCGATCTTTTTCGTAGAAATCGGAAAGAAGAGGACGGTCAGACCCAGGAGAGCACACCAAGACCAAAGAAAAGGAACCTGCTCAGAGTAAAAAATCTCAATTTCCAAAAAAGAAGGTAGCCAGTATTAGAGTAATCAACCATGCCGAGAATACTGAGGACACAATTGAAAAACGGGGAGTGGACACGAATGAATACATTCAGGTTGAAACTGCCGACACCAGACTTAGCGAGCCCCATAAAATATACGAAATAACATTGCGTATAGAGGGTGATAAGACTAGGAAAATAAAGGATCTATTTTGGGATAAACTCTCAAAAGGCTATGATATTCTGTTAGCTGAAAAAGATTGGCCCCCAGAGTTTGTCAGGGAGTGCCCTTGTGGCGAAGAAGTGATTATGCCTGCCTTCTCGAATCACATTCCGATTCACAAAAAATATACATATGCAAGGAAATGGGCAGTGGCCCAGGCACCGGCATTATATAAAAATCATGTAGGATGGGATGAGGACTCTCCTCCTCACAAAATCCAACTAAAAAGTGAACCAGCTGCCCAACGGCAGTATCCCATTAAGCAAGAAGCTAAAAAACAGGTCAGGGAGATCTTAGATCAACTTCAATACCAGGGGGTGATTGAAACATGCACCTCTCAAATGAACAATCCTTTGTTTCCTGTCTCCAAGCCAGACAATTCATATCGTCTAGTTTTGGACTACAGACACCTAAATACATGTTGTAAAACATTTGCAGTACAAAATTCGCATAGTGCAGCCCTAATGAATAACATAGTTAGGAAAAAATATAAAACGACATTAGACATATCTAATGGTTTCTTTTGTCAAAACATTGCACCAGAAAGCAGATATTTGACCGCTTTCTCAGCATTTGGGTCGCAAAAAAATTCTGTCGACTCCCACAGGGGTTCAAGAACAGCCCAGGACTATTCTCAGCTAGGGTAACAGAGTTACTACAAATCTATGATGATGAGGCATTATCTTACGTAGATGATATCTATCTCACAGACGACGACTTGGATACTCACTTGAAAAGAGTGAACACCATTATACTTGGGTTCGCAGAAGAGGGTTACAAATTCAACTTTAAAAAGTCTCGAATTGCCCATCTGACAGTACTATTCTTAGGGTACGAATTATCAAGTGAAGGAAAAAGCCTAGCAGACAACTTCTTAGAAAAGTGTGCTGTACTCCAAGCTCCAAAAACGCTGAAGAATTTACAATCCATACTAGGTTTTCTGAATTTCGGAAGAACTTACATTCTAAATTACGCGGAGAGGGTTAAACCTCTCTACGAACTAATTAAACCTGATTTTAAACAAATCAATTGGACTCAAAAACACACAGAAATTTTGAGATCACTGCAAACAGACATGTTAGCTAAAACTAAATTAGATACACGTGACAATACACGCGGTCTTGTAATCCGAGTCATCCCAGGAAGATGCGGATTCACGTACCTGACCTCTAATGAGGGAGAAAAGGTACCTATTTCAATTAAATCTCACTTGTACACACAAGCAGAAAAGGCATTCAGTCTCACAGAAAGAACTGTGAAAGCAGTGCAAATCGCATTAGCAAATGAACGAGAACAATCACACGGCAAACGGATTAATATCCTCACAGCGGAATCCGCCTTCGAGGCGCTATTCAGCCCAGTAAACCTGCCTACAGTGTCACTGGATCCAAAATGGATACAGTGTGTAGATTCTCTAGGAGCAGAAGATGTGAGATACTATTTTGCTCCACAATTTGAAGAACTGAATGATTTAGAATATGAAGAAGAATATCCTCTGCCAATCGAACTTCTGCCTCTCCCACAATACGCCTGTATAATCTATACAGATAGGTTTGTACAGCATTTTAACGTAGAGAGCAAATCCTACGATGCAGCATGTGCGATTATTAAAGGTCGTTGGCTGTGCGGTAAATTCAGACCGAAAGTAACAAAAACTGAATCATTGAGAAACTGTTCGGCTCGAAGAGCTGAAATCAGATGTTTGAAGATGGCGCTCGAAAATGCAGAACGTGAATTCCCGACACTTATCGTGTGCGATTCTCATTTTTGCGTCAACTCTTACAATAATAAACTGCAGAGTTGGATTGAAAACGATTACAAAGATGACACAGGTGCCATAATAAAGCATAAATTGCTCTGGAAACAGGTAGCTCTTTTACAGAAAGAACTACAAAAGACTCACGTGGTACACGCACAGAGTCTTCAACGTGATGGCGTTCACGTTGCAGGGAATTCATTGGCTAATACAGCCACAGCGGAAGCAACTAAACCGGCTTCCGTAGCCACAAAAAAGCGTACAGAAAAAATACATAGACGGGGAAACCATGCTGGCGGTTAAAACGACCATAAAAGGCGACTGTGCAGCACTACCCGTGAACTATCCACTCAATTATGCATACGTAATCGATGCAAACTCCGTTCCTTTTGCTCGATTCCCTGGAGTGGGGGACAGAGTTATTCCAAACACGAACAGGAGAATATTTTTAATAGCAGACGCACATATGGGTTTGGGTCTTAGACACAGAGAGATCAAGGAATCACTGACTGAATTACAATCAGTATACTGGTGGCCGGGAATGAGTGTAGAACACCAAATATATGCAAACAACTGTGAAAACTGCAATAGGGATCGCAGTAGTGAACCATGCTACCGGCTACCGATCAGAAACAGCGTAACGCTGCCTACACCCCATCCTGTGTCCTATTAATCAGTTAAGGCTAAACACACTTAAAAAATGTGGCCCCAGCGCTCGGCTGACGCTAGAACGGGTATAAAAGATCTGCGAGTCTTTATCGGCACATACGCAATTACCACGTTCCATTCTGACCAGGGTCCTGCTTTCAGCTTTTGAGCTTATAAGGAGGCCATGGCCAGCATGGGAATTGGGTTGCGGTATTCTTGTCCGTCGCACCCCGAAGGGAATAGTGTGGTTGAAAGAAAAAACCGAGACATAAAGCGATCTATAACAGCGAAGGTATTAGGTTCAGGCGCTGGGCGGGTCAAACATTTAATAAGTGTCCAGTCCAGTCTTAACAACTTGCCAAGAAAATCTCTAAAAGGTTTCAGCCCATACGAACTATTGTTCGGAATTAGAATGAACATTCAGGACCTCGATAGTCAGATGTCAGTGGTACAAGAAAAAACAACAGACTTTGACATCAAAGATCGTTTGGCTGTTTTACAGGAACTGAATGAAACAAGAAAATCCTTAAGCAACATAAAGTTAAAGCAACAGCCAGATACCACTGACGAGGCACCACAAGCAACAGCCCCAGCAAGGCCTGTCTGGATTCCAAAGATTGGGGATCTAGTCAGAGAAAAAATCGCGGTGAAGAAGGAATTTGGGCCTTCTTACAGAAAAGCAGTACCTGTCTTGGCAGTCACCGAAACAAGATCAGTTGTACTACCGCCCCTTGCTGGTAAAAATAAGAACAGAGTCGTGTCTATCGACCTGGTAAAACCACAACCATGTCGCCTATAATCAACAGTAGGCCCAGTGGACTCCCAAGAAACAACAGAATACCCAAACTTGCAACAACCCAAGAGGTTCAAACTGAAAGACTAATCACATTCGATCAGCCTGCAGTGCACAGAGAAGGACTATGCAATAATGCCATGGAACTCGTGCCTCTTGAAACACAGATTGGAACAGTTCGTCAAGAAATTCCAGTCTACAATAATGTGGCATCAGAATGTGCTACCGAGAGACAGATTGAAGGAACAATCCCAACAATTGACAGAACTGCCTCTGGTTATTTCATCAACTTCGACAACTTCTCTGAAGATCAAAACGACCCCGAAGTGATGCCAGAAACAAAAAAGTTTTCTAAAGAAAATACAACAGGACTCCTTCAACAAATCAAAGAATTATATCTGGACTCACCGTTGATTGAGCATTGGATTATTTCAGGGGTATTCATACTCCTACTATGCCTAATTTTAGTTTAAATTTTAGGAAAGTTTATTACAATTGAATGGACACAGCAAGTCAGAACATCAACCTAGTCCTCAAACCACACAGATCATCCCACGTGAAGAAAAGAGAACTGTCAACAGTAAATGTCACAGCCATTCCAATACCTGGTGGGGTAGTATGGGAGAAAACTGACTACGAGATCTATGGTCCGGTCGAGATCCAGAAGTATCCTCATCAACTGAAGGTTTCCTTAATTGACTTTGTAAAAGCTAGTACATTCTCTGATGATTGGGACTTTAACAGTATTAATGACATGATGTCTGATTTAGTAATGTCAGCTAGATTTACAGAACATGATTATTTACAAGGTTCATCTAGTTATGAGCAATTATTCTGCTACACACATTATGGCGATCATTACTTGCATAAATCTGCACAGCCTAGAAATGTTTTTATGTATAATCAATGGGAACATTGTGCTACACCACCTAAAAGCAGTTCTAAAACATTCTTTGAGAAATTCAAATACTTCTCAGGGTTTAACACCAGTGATGCAGAAACGTTTTATTACAAACTGTTAGATAAAACAGGAATGAAAACAATGCTGACAAATTCTAAATTGATATATTCAGAAGCATTTTATGACAAAATGATGACATTTGGTTTTGATTATTGGAAAAATAACATTGAAACGAAAATCATTTGGGGTACAAAAGATTGGCAGGTACAAGTCCTTGAAGCACTATTCAGAACCTGCATGATACCAGAACAAATGATGTTTTTAAATGACAATACACCAAACATCCTGTCTTGGCCTAGCTAAGATCAAGGACCTTAAAAAACCGTCTATCCAAAGCCAATACCTGAAAATACAACTACAGATATTGAGTTAGACGTGTCACAAATTTTACATTTTAACAGAACACATCCTGATTGGAAAAAGTGGTTAATCTGGCCTACTGACACAAACAGCTGTCAAGATAGATTCCTGAACAAAACACAGGGGTTAAAAATGTCCAGACAAGACCCGAGATACTCCCAGAGACAACATCCAGGGATAGTAACAACATACAGTGTAGGGAAACTCTGCCTTGAATGGCTAGGAACATCCACACTGGCTGAAATTAAGCAACACTTGTCTTTACTAAAAGATGGTGCTGATTTGCGCGATTTCATTCTTGGACCACGCAAACAGCGTCAAAAGCGTTTCATAGCGACCAGTATCTATGCTGCATACAACGAGGCTTGGAAAGTCAAACAAATTGAAACAGCTGAAAAAATACGAGAAATTGATCGTATTAATTGGGAAAAATCACTTTCTGTAGTGGACAATGGGTTAATGACTCCGTCCTCCAGAAATATATTCGTTGGACAATATTGTATCCTCTGCCTTTGATGTAATAGAAAGAGACTTGCTAATGTTACAACATGGCCAGTCACAATTACGCTCTATTGTACAATTAGGCTGGACGCAGCAAAATCTTCGTTCAGGCTATGTGCCTTGGCGTTTAATAAACACAACGTCATTATTTTCCATTTTTAACCTTACTGATAAACAAATCAGTTTGGCACAGAAAGGAGCAGACTATACAATCCTGAGCATCGAAAAACTTGAGAGATTAACATTGACAATGTCAGAAAGTCCTGTCATGAATGGATAATACACGGAATTATCACTATTCCGATGACAACTTTCTGATTTAAAAAGTGCCTTGAATACATACCTACTGGCCAGTATGAACGATTGGGTAAAGGATATGTAAAATCTGAATGGAAATTACCATACACACATTCTTGCTATAGTGACAGCGACAAAAATGTATTTCTTAGTGGTGAAAATTGTAAACATTCACTAAGCGGTATACTTTTGTGCCAGGGTATTAATTTATACGGAGCTTGTGATGGAAATTCTAACAACCTTTCATGCCACCAGCTTGTCACACCTGTAACTCAGATAGAGCCCTTCTTTATGCAACTTGCAAATGGGAGTTACATTCTTAGAACGGATCACAGATGTTGTGGCCTTGTGCCAGGGAAAAGTTATCTAGTAAGAGTAACATCCATGGTCAAATGCTGTATGCAGGCATTGTTTCCGAGCGGGCCTGTAGACACAGAGACTCCCATATGGCCTCGTCTGAATCTCTATTGTATACGAATTGATACTTTAAGCAAAATGAAGTCCGTGCTTTTGCAGACAACAGTGCCCATAACGTCATCAAAAGAGACGTATGATCTTCTAGTTGCAAGGACAGCTACTGAAGTTCATGAACTTTTATCAACAAATTGCCCCGTGCATTTCGTAGAAATGCTTAGCCAACTCCTTAACATGTCTAGTGCCACAGGCATCCCAGGCATATTTAAGACGATTTTTACGGGACTGCTAACACCATTTCAAGCAATTCTGGGAATCGTTCCTAATTTTGTCCACTCTGTTTTTGGCGGCATACCCTTATTTTTGGGACTTGTAGCAGGGATTTTATTTTTGACCGTCCTGCTTCGTTATGGCAAGCCAAAACTCAGACATAGCTCCCATGGGAATGGAAGAGACAATCCTAGCAATGCGCTACCGGGACAGGATAACTAACGTCCTTGGATTGGCCAGGCTGAGAGATCTAAACATGACCTGGTTCCTTTCATTCAGACCTATATGGCAGAACTGTATCTTACCGGTACTTCGATGTATGCTATGCGGAGATGAGTGCGTGTTGGACATCTGTCTTTCACTTCCATGAGCAGTACCAATGGACGTCGATACTTTGCTCAGTCCGATAACGGCTCACGCATTGTGTTGTCCCCAGCGGCTACCAATCCTGATGACGGCATTCGTTGAGACTCCTGTGCTACGACTAGGTGGTAACAGTGGAGCGAGTGACAAAAGCAGCATCACCCAGGTACGACCTTCTGTGAGCATTGCTGATCCCGACTATGATGACAGCAATCATTCTCACACCTGCCAAGTTACAGCGCTATCTAATTTGGTTGAACTGTCACCTGATTTTGTAGACCAATTCTTTGAGAGCCTGTCTGATATGATGTTCTCACCCGAACAGAAACAATAACTTTGGAGAAGCTTTCCGACACACAGCGTTCCCATGAACTCTGAATTCGGCCTTCAGTTTTGATCAACAAAAACTGCTAAAAGCGTTGGAACTCTATTTCCCCGTTCAAGCATTATTCTTTTGAATTGAACACTTTTTAATATTGACCCTTTTTTGGCACGAAAAATTCTTTGCTTAAGGTAAAAACTATTCTTAGAGAACAGAAGCTTCAACTTCTATTTCTAAACACATCTAGAGACATAATAACTTACACCAGCCTCTAGCACATTTATTGCAATGCATTTATATGTGATGATTTATCTCACCCTTCTTCCGTTTCAGAGATATTTCATGTGTAATTCTTTTGCATAATCGTTCATCGATTTCATATGCTATAATTTTTGAATGATTTCTATGCTTCAAAAAACGTACAGTACCTATAATTTTCACGTATTACAATATACTCCAATTTCAAATGCATTTATGTATTTTGGGGTGGGCAATGTTACACATGCATCTTATTGCTCTAGTTTTAGTAATTTGATGGACATGAACCTGTGGAGTGGGTGTTGCGTGCTTATCTAGGATCCTGATCGATACTGTGACCTTATGCCCCTATTCGGCTATGAATCCATTTATTCCCTATATTGGCATAACCGTTCAAGTGCGATATTCAGAAACTCATCTCTGGCCTCACACGAACAGAGCCACATTCCAGGATAGCTTTCTCTGCCACTTCCTTTGCAACCAATTAGTGCAATGACAGAGCAGAAGTCACTATCTGAGATTCCTAGATTAACACTCTGAGTTCTTCAACAAGATAAAAACTCAGCAAACCTGGAAATCCCCGCTTGCTGTGTTTTGATTAGTAATAGAACTCTAATGAGCAACTGATAGTGATCACTTCCTAGTGACATCTTAATTGACGTCTTATGTCCAGCAAACTTACGTCAAACCAGGCACCTGTCAGGTATAAATATTACCAACGTTGCCTTAAGCAAACGCTGTCTGCAGTACGCTGATGCTGCTGCTGTCTCGTTGCTGTTGGTGAAGCTGCTGATACCATTATCGCTGCTAAAGCGCGAACGATGGTGTGGTGAACTTAGGAGCTGAACAGCCATCCCTCTGCGAAGAGCCCAGCAGATGCAAGCTGCCCACGGACGCTGTCCCCCCTCCTCCTCCTCGACGCGCTGAAGAGAGACGCTGCCTTTCTCCTGCAGAGAAATCCAGCTCCAGCGTTTCTGGTCTACCCTCGCGGGTGACTGGGATACCGAGTTTCCCTGAAGGAGATACCAGACCTCCATCATTCTATTCAGAGGTATGGTGTTGACTAAACCCTTCATGAGAATTCTTGAAGCAAACCTTGGCAAAACCAACTTAACTTAAAGCTACTTACTTACTCCCCTCCCAAGTATTAGGCTTAGGTCAGGTACACTGGGGTAGGCGTAGTTAGAAGCACCAGTTGAGTATTTTAGCCTAATGTATATATGAATGTATATATGTTTTATTACTTTTAAACCATTGTATGGCTAAGAAACCATATCAATGCTTTTACAGTATTATCTCGCAATACTTATCTTACTGTACGTACTTTTTATAATAACAAGTCTTGCAATTGTGGCAATACATTTCTCTTGTACGAGAAGAAAGACTGTTCAATAAATGTTAACCTTTTATTGACAAACGCCCGTCTCTCTGTTCTCTACATATTGTGAAAGTAAACTGCACCAACCTGACTGAGTAAAATAACTGTCTATTGTTTCACACGACCCTAGAGATTGACTCTTGATCTGAGGAGCAAAGTTGTCATGTTGCACGGTTGTTGGAAAACTGAATCCCTTCTTGTCTGTGCCAGGGAAGCTGATCACTTCCTATTTCAGTCAAGAAAGTTTCCAGTGACCTCTGAGCTAGTTGGTAACAAACCCAATTAAGTTTAGCATAGTCAGTGGAGGCCTGGAAGATCCGCACTTCTACGTCGATACTACTGTTTATGTTATTTCAATGCGCAGGGCCTATTGGGAAAATAGGAACTACGCTACAATTCCTTTCCCCCTCTTCAGAAACAACTTTGTCACCCGCCACCCATGGCAGATAAATCTGTTTATGAAGAGCCGTTTCCGCCACCCATAGGAGTCCAATTAAAATAATTTCAGGTGCAATGCGGACGACTGTTAGAGACGTGGTGACTACATCAATGGTAGAGGCATCCTCCTTTGGTAAATAAAATTACCGGGACTATTTTTCTATACATTAAATGACAATAAGGATAGCTCATAAAAAATGAGAGGCAGAGTCCGTGGTATCTGAGTCATACGGGCTTTAATTAAGATGACTCGAGTCACTGAGAATCGGGTTCCATCACCACTAAGGTTCAGGAAGGGATATCTAACGTTTTATTAACATCACACATTATATATAGTAAAACTGTACAATTGCAATGAATACAGTAGGCGTAACAAGTGAAAAGAGAGAGATAAGAACATATGGGCGTAAAAGAAGGCGTGTAAGGAGGAGTACACGGAGGTGTGTACCAGATGAGTCACAGAAGTGTCACAAGTGGGTGGATGCATAGAGAAAATCTGCAGGGTCAGCAGTAACCTTTACCATACATGCGCGCGCAACTGAACATGACGTGGTATTGACGTGTAACTGGGGAGAGCTGGGGGGCTTGACTTTAGCACTAGTAGAGGAGTCTGGTGTCTGGGATGTCAGAACGACCTACACCTATAGCATATCTGATATCTTGTGTTTGGAGGATGTATTGTCTGAAGTAAAAGGTCTCTCCAGCAGAGGCCGTTCATTACTGAATGCTAGCGCGTGCATATGTTTCTTCGTGCAATGTACGGGGGCCATGGGCCTACCATGGCAACGGGTGCAGTAAATTACTTGCAAGGAGACAGGAAGGCCGGGCCCTTTGCTCTGCAGGCGGGAATATGTTTACCTATTTCACTAGACTGGAATGTGTTTTTGCGGAGGCTGAACATATAACTGTAGGCAAAATACCGTCTTGGCAGGCAGGCCAGGCCGAGCCGGGCACCGCTCGGCTGGGCAGGAAGTAAGGTAGAGGTCAGGGATGCATACCTAAACTGCAGCTTTCTGAGACAGAAGAGGCTCGGAGCCTCAATTCAGGGCCTGGCTCAACTGGGCCAGGAAAACGTGGAAAACGTGTGCTTTGCGATATTAAAAAATGCACCATGTAAATGCATTGGAAACATAGGCCTTAATGTGGAATCAGTACTTTATACATGGAGGGCCCACTAACTGACATGCTAACATTAGACGGAAATGCAGAGGCATTTTCATGGCAGACACGGGAAGGGAGTTACACAATAACATGGACATACATGGGACATAGGTACATGGATAGGGTGCGAGTGGGGGGACACACTGACTACCTAAAAATTTCTGTTTCCTCATTCCCTCCTTGGCCCCTACTGCGCCCTTTAGGATATATCTATCTTCATGAGACCATCTATTTGTTCGTATAACATCATTTGCTTGTCCTTTTTCATTCGAGCACGGGAACGTGAACGTGGATGGGGAACACAAGCAGTGGCGCACAAGCCGCAAATCGCTGGCCCACATTGCAGACAGAGACAGCAACTGAAGAGTATGAGCAGTACTATTCCAATAAATGACAGTACGGTCCAGCCCCATCCCGCTATTACACTCCAGAGCCAGCCGGACCAGGACCATGGGTCCTGATGTAATTCACGAGCTATCTTATGGAGTCTTGTTATTGCTGCATACACTGATGGTGCGTTATTTGGAATAAACACACAACAACTGGAGCCGATCACTCTACAAGCTCCGCGCCTATCGGCCAAGATGACATCAAGAACAAGGCGGTTCTGAAGAACAACAAGTCTCATAGCAGACTGCTCTTTGGTCAAGTTACCTAAAGCAAATGTAGTTTCGTTCACTACTGCTTCAAGAGTTCTTGTTAACCTGCGTATTATTTTACTATTTTGGACGGGACCTATGAACCAGAAGTATCCTTTAATGTAATCCTTATACTGGTCCCACGCTGACTCGGAGTAATCGATAACAGGAGGAAGGTCTCTCTTATGTCTAACATGCACAAGATGGGTATCTCGATGATAATTGGATGGGGCTAGAAAAACTGGTGGCAGTAGGAACGCAATATAACATGTTCCACCCCAATCTAAGGGCAGACGTACATAAGCTGTCTGACCACAAATAAAATAAGAATGGCGGGAAGCTTTGAAAGTAGACTTTCCTTTATCACTGAATTCGACCACAGTATTACAATCACTGTGTCCTAGGTGTACTGAACCATTCTTTCTAACGCATAATTCGCCTTTCACTGGTAAGACGGTTATAAACGGTAAGTCCGAATTAGTCTCAGACTGGACGTTCAGGATCATGAGGGTAAGGGAAAAATTACCTAAATTATACACTTCATTTTCTAGATCGGTCCCTATCCTTTGGGGAAGACCGTCCTTGTCTGGGAAACATACTTTATTCATAACTGTATTCAGGTCTCCCCATATCCAATTGCCCTGGGTAATTGCGGACTTACTGTCTAATGAGGACATTAAAGTAAACCATGCCCCGCACGAACCATTGTGCGAAAACGGATAAGGAAAGAGGGGCAGAGCTCCCTTCATTTTCTGGTAAGGTGGGAGTCGGCCACATACCCAGCAATTCGTGACATTGCTGGTCTGATGAGAATGGTGTAACATTCGGATAAAGGTATTGTTGCGCAGTGCTAGTCGATAGGATAATTCGTGAGGTGGCAGGTCACTGAATGTGTGCTCTACAGTGTCATTGAAAGAGGAATGTACATGTGAACCAAAAGGAGGAAAGAAAACATGTAGTGTCAAGCTCATACATATAATCGATATACTTAGAAAAAACATAATAAGCAAGGTAACGATGCATTTACTACGTAGATTCTTACAATATTTCATTTTCATTATTTCCTGTCTATCTCTCTCACTATTTGGGTCTATCTCATACATGTCAGGAACCTGTCTAACCGCTTCACCCGAGGGGGACTTAAACAATTAAACGCTGCCTGACTTACTAGACCGTAGTTTTGATTTATACTCCTGCTGCGGAGTTTTCTCTAACAAAGGGAGTTTAGTGTCATTATCAGAAATGTTCTCAGAAACCTTCGCGAAACAGTCTTTGGAATCTGAGCCAAGTCCGTAGAACCGTTTGACGTGATGGGCATGGATCCAGCCCTTACGTCCTTCCACTTTTATAGCTGTCCTCGTTGTTAGTAGCACAAGTTTCGGTGACTTCCAACGCGGCTCCAGGGGGCTTGACTGGTCGAAATTTCTCACAAGCACGACATCGCCAGGGACAATGGCGTGGTCCTTAACCTGGGTGTTGTCTGGAAAGGCGGCGGCAACCTGCGAACAAGAGAGTAGTGCAGACATCAAGGAAGCCAGGTAATCTGTCAGCATATTACTGTCAACGTCAGTGATTTTTCTAGGCATAGGTGTACCCCAAATATTTGGAGGTCTACCGAAGACAACCTCATAAGGAGATAGTCCGGTTCTGGAATGAGCTACCATACGCATGTAAAAGAGGGCAACCGCCAAGGCTACCATCCAATCTACGCCTTTTTCTGCACAGATCTTTGCTAGTCGTGTTTTCAGAGTCTGATTGTGTCTCTCTACGAGGCCAGCTGCCTCTGGATGTCGTACGCAATGGAACTTCCACTGGTACCCTAACAGGAGAGATACTTGTTTCATGAGTTCAGAAGAGAATGGCTGTCCATTATCCGAGTACACGACACGGGGCAAGCCGTATCGCGGGAAGAATTCACGAACCAACTGTTTGGCAGTAGTCACGGCAGTGTAATCTGGGACTGGGTACGCTTCTGTCCATCTGGATAGGGCACATACAACTACGAGGACATACTTGAATCCTCAACATCGGTCCATCTGGATATAATCCATCTGGAGGACTTCAAAAGGGTGGTCAGGAGGATGAAATCCACCTTGTTCCACGGGAATGCATTTGCCTGGATTGAACTGACAACAGATCATGCAGGTACGTACTTTCTGTTTTGCTGCTGCACGTAAATATTTGTTGGACCAAATGTTCTGTATGCTGTCTAACTTGGCTTTACCTCCTAAGTGTGCTGGACTATGTGCTGTATTAATGATAGCTTGAACCATAGAGTCGGGGAGAAACCATGTGGCTTTCCCCTTTGTCATCCATCCCTGATCTGTCTGGACCCCTCCTTGTTCAGTCCATGTCTTGATTTCGTCCGGAGTGGC